>NC_059409.1:7500-316704 GCF_905220565.1 Melitaea cinxia | reverse complement strand
TTCTTGTATGTTTTCAGTACATACATATTTATGTAAAATAATATTACAATTAATGTAAAAAGTTTTATTTTCTCCATCTATTAAATGTTCTTTATTATAAATATTTTTCATAATTATATTATTACTAGTTGACCCCGCAAACGTTGTTTTGCCATATATGTTATCAACCCCCAAAATCCCCTTATAGCTTAGGGGTATGAAAAATAGATGTTGGTCGATTCTCAGACCTACCCGATCTGCACAAAAACATTTCATAAAAATCGGTCCAGGCGTTTCGGAGAAGTATTTTAACTAGATTGTGACATGAGAATTTTATATATAAGATATAGGTATCTACTGTATTTATCATTATAATATATTATTTTAATATAAATTAACATTATTGAATGTCTGTTAGGTATCAATTCAAAATGGCATTCTTTTATCGATAACATTTTCTTATTCTATGTTAAATTAACATTTTAGTTTATGTTGAACTGTGTTATAAATAGAAAAATTTATAAATAACTTAAAAAATTATAAGTCGAGGGATATTTATTAAGTTTACTATGCTTTTACTTATTAATAAGAATAATAGATACCGTGCATACGCCGGGTAAGAGCCGTCGGGGCTGGGCGATTACTGCATTTTAAAATCAAGCCTTGCTTTTTACAAAATCATATTCAAATTTCAATTATCAATCTTGATAACAGTTTTATTAATAATTTTTTATTACAATTTTTAAAAAATCAATGTGAACGCGTTACTTACCTTCTAGGTAAGTATCATTGTAAAGTATTTTTCTTGTCATTTTTGTAATTGATAAGAAAAATAATATACAAAGTTGTGTAGTAATTTTAATTTATATTGTAAATCTTTCAATCTTAAAACTCTTTCATTCTTAAAACTAAATCAATTCTTAATTATCCGAGTTTCGATAACGTTCGCTTACAAAAAAAAATAATTTTCATACTATAATTTACCTAATTTTTTAATATTTTATTTTAAATCATTTAATTATTTTTATATAACACATGCTATATTTTTACTTAACACAAATCTTTATCTGATTGATGTGTATTTATGGACATATTTAAAAAAAAATACTGCTTAGTATAGTAAAACTCGCGATCCACCTCCATATTTGATATCTATTACTTTCAAATCACACCCAAACAATAACTCTAATCTATAAAATCTAAACTTCAACTCAGCTTTCAACAAATTTAAACTAAGAGCTTAGAAACAGATTCATGGATTTGTTAAAATTTCTAATCGACAATATATCATTTAAAAGTGTTCAGCGTCATTGTAGCTATAAGTAATCAATAAGTTAAGCGGGCTCCTCACTAGCGGCACTCCCGCGCGTAACCCGAGCCGCGCACAAAGCGCATTGTCTCGAACTAAAGAGCTAATTATAATAAAGAAAAAACGCTAATTAAACACGCCAGCCGCCGAACGATTCGGCGCCGCTTTTGTTTGAACACGAAATAAAATCGTGCGTGCGATTTAATACCGCACTTTGTGATTGAAAAGTTTTAGCTTCGCGTCGAGATCGAGTTCAACTTTACTACGCTACAGTTGATAATTGTACACATCTATCGTTTGAAAGCTTCTATCGAGATGTTTCCTACTTCATTTAAAGCTCAGCTTATTATGTTTTAAGTGATCGTATCAAGAAGATTAAGTAGTTTCGATAACAAAATAAATGAAACACGTAATCTGTTTGTATCACCACACATATGAATGAACAGAATGAACAGAACTGCAAACATATCCATTAGGATATGAGTTAGCTGACGCGAGTCACGGCCTCTGTACGCTGTACGGCCCACCAGCCACAGGGACATTTACTATCACATAAAATAGGCAAATTAACGTTACTTTGATCATAAAGAAGTTTCAATGGTCGTCTCAGGCGTAGAAGACGAGATGTAACCAGTGGGTACTCACCAGGCGGTGGGTGTAAGAGCGGAGGTCCGGGCAGGAAGGCAGCGGCAACGGCCGCCTGTGCGTTGAACGCGGCCGCGTACGCGACTCTACTCGCCACAGAGGCCGGCAGCGGGAACTGAGGCGTGTACGCCGACCGGGGCTCCCTGCTCTCCGATAAGTTCAGAACTCTATCGCCGTCGCGGCTCTCGAAATACCGGTCGCGGCTGTCCCGGTTGTCGGAGAGGCCCAGCAGTTCTTGTATCGCGAAGGGCGACCGTTGCGGCGCTCTCGGCGCGCTTGCGTTTGCGCTCATCGCTTGCATCGTAGCGCGTGTACTCTCAGCTCAGGAACTCATCGTCTGCTTCGTCTCATGTTGAATTCTCTTCGTATTCAATATTTGTTGATAGCTTATCACAATTTAAATTTGGTTGGGAATTTTCTAATTTATTTTTCTTCTAAGCACACTTTGTTTAAAAGTTCTAAACTAGGTACACTAGTCGGTCAAGTCTACTTTAGTCGTTTTAAAAGTTTACGCTTTCGAAATTTTATCTTCGTTGTTTGAAAGTTGAAAAAATGAAAATTTTCCGAAACGGTGGAAAATCGCGAAAATGATCTAGATATAGTTCGCGTGTTTTGCACGAAGCACGACACGAGCGCTCGCCGCGGCGTCCGGAGCGCTTCTGCCCACGGCGCCGCCCGGCGCTTTGTAAAAACGAGAAAACCCCCCTCGAAACGCCGGCTGCGACCGCTCGCTATCGAAAAATCTTAATTCACAACCCTCGCGATACGACGCACAACCTTTTGGAACTGAGACGCGAACCGCAGTGCAGTGTCAAAAACGGCACAACGCCTCGCGACGAGCGGGAACCATACGCCGTTTCGGTGCTGACGCCGTAACCCCCCAGCGCGGGCGGGCGGAGCCTACTAATAGCCAATACGGATATTTTGTTACCGCACTCTATTGGCCAGATTTCTTCGCGGAGGACACGCCTACTCGACGATTTGCCACCCGAATCTGAGCTCTAGACCCCAGAGATAAGCTTCAGTATCAAAATTGGGCGAGTGGTTTGATTTAATTTTGATTAATTGTAGAAATGAACAGGCGCGGGCGGGGGCGGGCGGGGGCGCCCGGCCGTCGCGCGTATTATCCGCGGCAGGTGGATAGGCGCGTAATTTCCCAGCCGTGTGTCCTCCGCCTTATTTAGTTAGTCTCAATGGCCCAGAGGGAGTATTAATTTACGTTCGTCCGTCGTTTCACACGAGGGTATAATGTCCCATTATCGATCATTGCCTACCTGCCGCCATGTATGACTGACAATGAGTATGTGCTCGCCTGTAGCGAACCTGTCCCGGCCTTTGACGAGGCCAGGCCGGGGTTGTGTGAGGGCTTGCTCTTGTTGTACACCGAATGCTAGGGAACGAGACGGCCAAATCGGATGACTGAACGAAATTATGGTCAAAACAACATGCCCATATTGTAATTTTACTTTTGATTAAAACGCATATTGGGTCACAAATAAAAATGGCAAAGATATTTAAAAAAAAATTAAAGTAGGTAAAAGGCAGTAGGATTTTGTTATAATTTTTTTTCATCCACCCTGCGTTTAATTATAAAAAGCAAATGTTGTAACAAAACGGTATCTACTATTTTTTTTAATTGGTCTTAATTCTGAAAACATTCAATGTGTATAACAGTCACTCAGTTCAAACATAGGCCTTCCCAAATGCGCACCCGACATTCCAGTTTTCTGCAATCCTCATCTAGCCTACAGCTGTGATTTTATGAAGATCTTCGTTCCAGCGGGCTGGAGGACGTCCCACACTAACAACCTCCACTCCAGGACACGTCTGCTCTAATGGCCATCGGTCCTGCGACACAGGTGATCAGCCCACTGCTACTTGCCAATTCTGTGGACTATTTTGGTTACTTTCGTTTTCTCTCGGATAGCAGATAGGTATTTCTAACCTTATCTTTGAGAGAGACCTCAAACATAGTTCATAGCATTTATAACAATGGATAACATATTTCACAGATTGTTTTTTACGTCGCCTTCACACGGCAAACATTTAATTTTACGGGTCCTAGACACGTGAGACTAAAACTATACAGATACTCCTGATTAAAACACGATGTGGTAGAAGTGGAAGCATGGTCGAAAATGTTGGAAACTAATTTTATCTTCCTAAAGTCACGTAACAAAACAAAACCTTTTGTCTTAATTGTTGAAAAAAAAAACTAAAATAAATAAAATACAATTTTACTTTAATTGTAACTTCTAGAAATTAATTACTTCGTTAATATTAGTTAGGGTTATCATAATTTATTTTACAAAAAAAAAACATGATAGTTCCTTTTTGTTTTGATTTCTATTCCAACTAAAACAAAAAAAAAACAATAAAAATTGGATTTAAAATAACTAATTCTAGCACCTCTGGCATAGATGTGTATAAATGTATCAGAATACTTGTAAAATACTGATTTAAATGGTACAAGTCGATTTTCTTTTTATTAACACTTACCTAGAAGTGTTATTTTTTATTTAGAAGCAATATCAATGCAATGTAAGGAATACAATAAAAAATTGAAAATAGAGACAGGAACAGACTCAAGCACATTCAGTTAATAAGTAACAAAACTTGTATTTATTTAAAACAACTGTGTAGGTATTTAACTGTTAAAAGATTTGTGTGGAAAACAATGCGTTATAACAAAAAAAAAAGTCCCGGCGGGATACACACTGGTGATACTTTTAAATAATATTTAATATACAACTATAATATTTAAAATCTTATAGAAATTTAATAACTATCCAATTAGTATTTACATGAAATTGTAACTTAAAACAGGGTTGTTAAAATTTCTTGTTTTGTTTGTTTCTATGTAACTACGTTGGTAAATAAGCGTACGGCTCACTTGATGGTAAGCGATTACCGTAGCTTATAGACGCCTGCAACACCAGAAGCATCGCAAGCGCGTTTCTGACCGAACCCACAATCTCTCCACGGGTTCTGGTCACATTACTCACGACAGAAACACAACACATTATTAAGTTGTGATCTTTTTTCTAGTTGAATAAGGTCGAGGTACTTCCCCAGTCGGGCCGCTCCAGATTTTGAGCAGGATATTTCCTGCTGTGACCTCAAAATGAATTTCATCCAGTAAAATGTCTAAGCTGTTTTTATTCTTCTAACAAATGTACATATTTTTTAAATATATTTTTTTAAAATTAATATATGAAATGAAACGAAAGTGGTATAAATAGATTTACCTGTAACATTACATTTTTTTTACAAAACTAATAACTTAATTATTTTTGAAAAACGTTTATAGCCACATTTTTTTTCACTATTTCAAATCTAGAACGAAAAAAAACAATAAGTATAATCATAATTATTAAAATGTCAACAACATTATCCACCATCATACAACATCAAAAAATACATACAAATTAGTTTTGTTACGAAGCTCAATCGATACAAATAAGTCGAAACAAACGTATTACGATTGACAGACGGACGGCAGGACGGTAGGGCGGGCAGATAGTTAAAAATTAATTAGTAGAGGCGCCCGCAGACACCTTTGATCGTAACGACGAGACGCCAATCAATCCGGAGGGCCTCTCCCTCTCGCCGCTCTAACGAACATAAGATCGGATTATGTAAATGTATAGGTGTCGTGCTCTTGAAGCTCTCGAGCGGTACATACTTATATAATGATACGAGGCGACATCGGTGACTGTTTGATTATGTAGTGGCAGAAATCATTAACGAGGATAAAAAAATAAAGTCAATTCTTATCGAGGTCAGTTTATTGCATATAAGATTAATAGTAATTCATTTTTATTGTGTTTTAGAATCATTTGACGTAGGTATGTGATATTGAAAAAAAGATTTCGTTTTATTTGAAAATAAGTTTTTGGTACAAAGTAGTAAAAGAATTAACTAAAGATTGATAAAAAGATTAGTATTATATCTGCAATTTCACTTAAGTTTTTCATAGCGATTTCAAAAAAATATTCAGCTGCAGTTTAACTTTGCCATTTGTATTAAATAACTCTAACATATTTTTATGTAGATATTTAGTAAATGAAATAAAAATATTTAAACAATTACTATTAATATTAATAAACACACGCAGTTGTCTGTTCTTAAGGTAAACTCAGCGGCAAGAATCAAACCCACATCCCACGGAACTGAAGGTAGGGTGACTGCAAATTGCACCAACGGGCTAGACAGAACATGTGTTGACCTGGCAAACTTCGCTCCAGCACATTACATCATGAACAAATATTTTTATTTCAATAACAAACGCCAAAAAAATAACGAGTGTGCTTTAGACCACACGACTGAAGTAAAACTTACGAAACGTAACTTCCTCTCTTTATATCTTCACTAACTTCTATCTGCCTCTCAACTTCCGTTCGCCTCGCCCGATCACACTTTTTGTAACGCTCTCGTCACGCATTCACCATTACTCTCCAAGTCAAGCGTGGGTAAGAAGTGCAGTAGTTCGAAAACTATGCGCGTATATATCGAGCGCTTATTTTTATATTTACTTAGGTAGTAACACAATTTTAGCATTCAACGCAGGTCTCCAGCTCTATACGTACCTGTAATTATATTTATATAAACACAGACAGGTACCGTCGAGATCAAAAAAAGCATCGTGCGAACTCTACCTCTACATTCAGTCAGTATTGTAGAGCCGCCATTGTGGCGGTAACCCGAGCCGCCAGCTCACCGTCAATATTGTGATCGCCATACGATATCTTATAGTTTTTATCGAGGACTATTTAACTAGATTTAGTTGATTTAGTTGAAAAACCGAGCATTGTAGAGATGTTAAGTTGTATTTAGTGGATATATTTTAACAGAGGGATAGGGGATTCTCATTGATATTTTAGAAATGTTAAGTTGACTATATATGAAGGAATTAATATATATGATATATGATATTATATTTTTTTTTCTAAAAAGTGATAAGTGCGATAGCATGCGACACGATACGAATAAAAGCGAACAGATACGACACGACAATTAAATAATTTTTGTATCTATGTAACATTTTTATTTGGCGCGTTTTTTACCGCGAGCTAGCGTGCTTTTGTCTTAGTTTGAGATAATCTTAGCGGAGAATTTTATTTTAAAGAAGTGTTCGTAAAGGTCATTTTATCGTTATAAAACAACTTAATATAAATATAAACATTGGTATTAAGTTATTACTTAAATCCATTATAATAATCTTATATATAAAATTCTCGTGACACAATGTTAGTTATCATACTCCTCCGAAACGGCTGGACCAATTTTTAAGAAATTTTGTGTGCAAATCGGGTAGGTCTGAAAATCGGCCAACACCTATTTTTCATACACATAAGTTATAAAGGGGGTTAATATGCATAGGGGCAATATATATTGCAAGACAACAGCTAGTATTTCTATATAAATAAGTTAACTTTGAGTTTTAAATCAATTTCGATGACAAAGTAAATAAAAGTTACGACAGTCAGACAAACAATATTTGTCCTTTACACCTATTTTTTTTTATATCCCACTGCTGAGCATAGACCTCTATCTTCATGTAGGAGAAGGATCAGAGCTTAATCCATCACGATGCTCCAATGCGGGTTGGCGGATATATTCCCTACTATGGGTAACGATCACTATCAGATGTACATGATAACAACCAGGACCGACAGCTTAACGTGCTCTCCGACGCACGGAGGGGAGACCCACAAGAACTAACAACTAGACCGGAAATAAATATTTTTATAAACACAAATATCCACTCCGAACGGGAATCGAATCTACATATAATAAATAACTATATAACTAAGCCTACGTTAAAAGATGACAGACACTTTAGAAACACATGATTCTTTACGTAGAAGTAATGAAAGACTCAGCAGTAAGCGGCGCGCACCGCACTCCGCGGCAGCCCAAGACGAGAAACAACAAAATGTGGAGAGTTATCTACGAGAGCTCTTTTAGTGTCGCTTGTTGTCTCTCGCTGAGGGCCACTTTGCTGTGAACACAGTTTTATAGTTGTGACACGCAATATGTAACTATTAATCCCAAGTTCAAGACATACCAAGATAAATGTTTGACATTAGCAAGTACCCAAGTTTTGCTTATATTACAGTTTGACAAATGTGATAATCAATTTGACTTTTTAAAAATAAGATTTCTAGTGACCTAAATAAGTATTTAACTTGATTTAAACTGATTTTTTCATATCAAAATCTGGGCAATATTTTAGTTTGTGTCAAAACGTGTACTGTTCTGTTCAATTTTTTTTTAAAGAAAACGAAAAATGAGGCAGAAGCCATACTATCAAGATAAATCAAAAGCTTTTGAGAAATAATTTACATAACACAAGAATGTTTTTAAGTCATTTTACGTTTCTTAAAATTTGTCTGGATTTAACATAAAAATATAGCGCTTAAGATTTAAAAAGCAACTATCAATTTTTCCACTTTTATGAACAAATAAAGTATGAAGCGATATACAAACAACCTTCTTTTTACAAACCTCTTTTCAGCATGAAAGTACTACGCTGTTAAGCTGTAATTATCTTTATATTACAACAAAGAACACATTATGTGAAGTTTTATTAGAATCCGTTACACACGGAGGCTGTGCTTATATAATTATTTACTGTAAGGTGAGCGCGTGTCGATTACTGTACAGACGTTCTCGGTTATAATAATTACATAAAAACACATAATAATGTTGTGTAAACGTTTTTTAAGTAAATTAAATGTTTTTTATTTAAAAAAAAAGCTACGTTAATCGGCCGTTACCTAAAAAACATTCATTAAGTTGCCTGCCATAAGATCAGACGGTCGTGTGTGTATTTTAAAAAATAAATAAATATTAAGGTGTAAAGTAAAAGATATCTGCATCACAGTAAGAAGTAATATTATATATACCTATATACCTAGTAGGTTGCAAGTCTAGAGGAGGATTATAAGGAGTTGTTTATGATATATTTAAATTATCAACAACAGGTATATGAGAATAATGAAAAATATTCTAAAGCCTTAATTCTACGTATCTTTATGCCTGCCATATATCACATCACACATCAGTGTTGTCTCATTACCCTTATTTTAGTTTCAGTTCGATATTGATACATACGCTTCAGCCTGTAATATCCAATAATATCCAACTGCTGGGCATAGGCCTCTTTTCCCGTGTAGGAGAAGGATCAGAGCTTAATCCACCACGCTGCACCAATGCGGGTTGGCGGATATCTTCCCTACTATGAGTAACGATCGCTATCAGGTGTACATGATAACAACCGGGACCAACGGCGTAACGTGCTCTCCGAGGCACGGTGGGGAGACCCACAAGGACTGCACAAACACCCAGACCACGGCAAAGATCTGTATGACCAATACAAATGTTTGCCATGCGCGGGGATCGAACCCGCAACCGCCAGCGCAACAGGTACAATCCATGGCTGTGACCGTTGCTCCAACGCGGCGTCGGACTGATACATACTGTAGTATATTTATGTTCATTTTAATAAATAATTTAAAAATAATAACAAAAAAATCGCTAAATATATGTAGTTAAGTAATCCTAAGATATCGTCGCACTGGAAGCGTATTTGGCTCCCGCTGAACTAAGGAAGTCTACGCGTCGCTCTGACACTCAACATTTCAAAATTAAAATCAAAAAGAACTTTCTTCATAGGCTTCAAAAGCACCTTCGAATTATCATCTTACAAAATAAAATTTTGTACTGTGTGGCTACGGTACTAAAGAATTTAGCCACCCCCTCTCTTCCCGTGGGTGTCGTAAGAGGCGACTAAGGGATATCACAGTTTCACTATCACCTTGGAACTTAAAAAGCCGACCGGTGGCGGGATAACCATCCAACTACTGGCTTTGAAATACACAGGCCGAAAACGGGCAGCAGCGTCTTCGGTACGACAGTACTGCGGTCACCAACCCGCCTGCCCAGCGTGGTGACTATGGGCAAAACACATAAGTTCACGTTATTTTTGGCGTAAACTTGTGGAGGCCTATGTCCAGCAGTGGACTGTATAGGCTGTAATGAAAATAAAATTTCAATTATCCTTAATACTGAAGCTGCCAGTTCTAGCGCTAATGTCTGTTTGACAGAATTTCACCATCCCAGTAGAAGAAAAGAAAGGAAATTGGCGTCGGTACGAAACAGTATTACACATTCGTTTTGAATGCCTCGGGCATTGAAAAAATAAATAAAGAGTCAAGTTGACTTAGTTACAAAGATTCAAGTAGGTGTTTTAATTTATATTATTTTATTAAAAACTTGTTGATATTGATAAAATTACGTTACTTTTCATGATTCATGTTTGTAGGTACAAAAGTTTTTAAAGTTCAGAAAACTAATGGTCTATATTGCTGTTTTAATGTTACCCTTTATATAGTTCTGTCCCTTTTTTATCTGAAAACTATTATTAATAAATAAATACAAAATATTAAACAAATACTAAAACGTCAAATTAAGCTGTTTAATTATTATCCTAAAAAGTTGAAACTATTGTTAGATAAATATTGTGTACCTTCTGTAGCTACACATAGTGGGGTAATAATGAAATCTTATATTTTAACTAGCTGACCCCAGCAAACGTTGTTTTGCCATATATCTTATAAAGCCCCTTAACCCTCCCACCCCCCTTATAACACAGGGGTATGAAAAATAGATGTTGTTCGATTCTCAGACCTACCCAATATGCACACAAAATTTCATGAGAATCGGTCGAGCCATTTCGGAAGAGTTTAACTACAAACACCGCGACATGAGAATTTTATATATTAGGTTAAGTAATGGTATAAAACGGTATACAACGGTTTTTATTGTAGGCTGAAAATAATCAATTAATTATTTAAAAAAAAAAATAAGTTTCATATGAATAATTGAATGAATGTTCCACGTCTTTCAGATAACACATTTTCTAATGATGTGAGTGAAACACACAGTTATCTAGTGACTCTCAAACGACTATAAGCTAACAATTAACAAACACCTCGCCTGTTTAGTTGTTTGTGGATACGGTGAAGACTATTGTGACGTCCAGTCTTTGACAGACGCCGTCAAATTAATCATTTCCCACGCGAACAATGGGATCGAATCGAATACAATAGACATCTGCGTTATTAGTAATTTTTTGACGTTGTAATCAACTATTAAAGTGGAGAAGAATTGATAATTTTAGCCTTTGTTCGGTTGGCGATCGAGTTCCCTCCGCGCGGAGAGAATGTTAACGAGTGATTTGGTGGAAAGTCGTCGTGGGTTTGCGTCTAAAATTAAGCTTTTTATTAAACGAAGAAAGAGAATTTTGTTGTATTTAATATTTGTTATTTTATTTTTATTTTTTAACTGACTTCCAAAAAAGGTAATGCTTCTCAATTCGATTTTTTTTTATGTCAACCTCGAACTCAGATCTTTTAACTAGGTGGACCAATTTCAATGATTTTTTTTTATCTGCGCGGTGCGTCTCATGTGGTCAGATTGTAAGTTAACCGAAATCTGACAATTACTTTTTTAGTTATATCTAATAACGCGTATTTACTTGACTATTTTTTCGTCTACCTACGCTGTATTACTTGTCGATGTAATTGAAGTCGAGTTTCATCATTTGCAAGTAATCACAGTTATTATTTATTTTTTAGACAAGTTTTCTTATACTGCATGGAATAAGAAATTATTGAACTCGCTGTTATGCAATGAAATACATTAATTAAATACTCTTATCTTATTAGTAAGTCTATAAATCTACATTGTGGAATTCTATATCTTATTGCTATGGTACAACACTAAAATAATTTACAAATAACAGTTACAAAGCGAATCTCACCAAGTTACAAAACAAAACTGAGTTAAATTCAAACTGAACGAAGACATTAAGTATTGCGTTAAAAATTAAAGCTTTAAGTGTAGTTAAATAAACGACTGTTGATATTATGGCTACTTATCAAGATTATCTCAATAAAGGTAGATACATGAATACAAGTTTCTTATTAATTGTTTATGACCCATACTCCACAGCTGTCTGAACCCTATTTACTTAAACCCGCTGTCCGTCTGTTCATACGTGAATTGCAGAATTGTATCATTATAGTCGCTGTAATAAAATAATAAAGAACTATATTTGGAAATGAAGCATCCCTAATCCCTACTAATATTATAAATGTGAGTGTAAGTTTGTTTGTTACGCTTTCACGCGAAAACTACTTAACCGATCATCGCGAAACTTTGTACACATATTATTCGAAGTATTAGAAGTAACATACGATACTTTTTGTTTAAAAAAAATTCGTGCGAAGCCGTAGATAAAAGCTAGTATGATATATACTTTTTAAGTATTTGAAAGTTAAAGGTATACCTCCCGAACAGCATGTAGTTAGTACGGATCAAATATTACAGTTGTATACAGAGCAGCATTCCTTTTTTAGTTCGACAATTTGCACACAATTATACGTCGAACGACGATATCAGAATGACAGCTGGATATCTGTGGACCAGAGCTGCGCTGGACAGACCTCAATGGAAATCACTGGCGGAGGCCTATGCCAGGCACACCGAGATAAGGGATAATTTATAAACACATGTAATAAGTTACTATTTTTTTTGTTCTCGAAAATAAAAAGCTTTATTATTATTATTATTATTTATACATCGCATAGGCTTCTAGATTATAGGTATGTGAGCTATCTGTTCACACGCGGACATCTGTCTACCATTTATCTATTTACAGACGGAGTTATACTATAGAATAATTTGTACTTACTGTAGATAGAAAACTACTCCGAAATTTTATTCTTTTATTTTATATTACGAGGTCGGCAAACAAGCATACTGCTCATGCTAATTAAATATTTCTGCTTTCTAAAAAAATATTTTTTTTTAAATTTTTCTTTCTTTTACGACTCAACGGTGCTAATAGACTCAGAGTCGTGACATTTTAAATTTACTTTTCCTCTCTGCTTGTTTGTCGACGACACGTTGGCGCAACGGTCACAGCACTGGTTTGTGGCTATTGCGCTGGCGCTTGCAGGTTCAATCCCCGCATAAGACAAACATTTGTATTGGCCATACAGATCTTTGCCGTGGTCTGGGTGTTTGTATAGTCCTTGTGGGTCTCCCCACCGTGACAGCACGTTAAGACGACCGTCGTTGTTATCATGTACACCTGATAGCGATCGTTACTCATGGTAGGGGATATATCCGAGCAGCGTGGTGGATTAAGCTCTGATCCTTCCCCTACATGGGAAAGAGGCCTATGCCCTGCAGTGGGATACTTATTACAGGCTGACGCGTAAGTTTATCACGATAAAAGTTTGTTTCTATATTCAGTATTTGTAACAAATAGGAACCTCAATAACCTATATGTATAGATCTTAAATGTTTACATCAGAAATATTTTGAATAACAATATTTAAAACAATAATTTCTTTCTTCAAGTAAGTCTTAATCAATTTTATTTTGTCAACTATAACTCAGCAGGAACAACGACAGATAACGAATAAAAAATTATAATAAAAACTTAATAATATTAACAAAATATTCATAAAATGGATTACAATTTTACAAGTAGGCGTAATCAACACCTTAAATCATTGCTCGTAATGGTGTATAAATCTAATAGTCATTAATATTTAATAATTTGACATTAAATTGAATTTAAATAGTGCAAGTAGGTATTGAAACACGCTTAAAAATATGCAGGTTATATGTATGTCTATACCATATGCATTTTATATATTTTCGAAATTCAATCAATTTAGTTTCAAAGTAAATGTTATTGAACGTAGATGTTACAAGCAACTATCAATTTAATAATTTTAATAAAAGTAAGTCCACGTTAGAGGATTACTACGGGAAGATAAACAGACGCGTGACATTTTGCAGAACAAGAATCGTCTACTAAAAACTAAGGATAAGACTCAATAAAAATAATAAATTGACAGAAAAATAAATGTAATAACATTCGCCTCTTTAATTGTGTAGTTAAGTAAATGTCGCTCAATCAAATAGCGTGTATCCGATAATATCCCATTAGCTAAGGATACTTAGATTTATTTAGACTCCCCGCAGACTGCAGACTTAATGAAGTAAGACTTCTTTGCGCATGCCTGACTTGGAGAGCAAGCTGGTGAATACGTGACGGGAGCGTTACAAAAAGTGTGATCAGGCGAGGCGAATGGAAGTTGAGAGGAAGATATAAGTTAGGTGGAGCTAAAGAATTACTTCAGGTGTGTGGTCTAAAGCACATTAGTTTTTGTTTTCTCTACTTTCGTGAGTTTGAAAAGTAAAGACTGAGTAAATATCGAGTTTTCCTAAGCGTTAGTTCTGTAAAAATAATTAATTAAAATCTTCTCCATTTCCTGTACTCAAAAGTTGGAAGTCTGGAAGAGATAGTTCTTCTAGCGATTAGACAATTTGTACATCCTTCTTTACTTGTTAAAAGTAGGCCTAATTTAGTCATCTACAAAGATTGCTACTTGCTAGAATCGCGTTTGTTTATAATTTATTATTGTTTGTATGAAAAAGAAGGATAGGTCTCATCTCCCTCGCTACAACACAGCGTCTTGAAGAATATACACATCTGAGATTTTATTTCAAATGCTGTTGCTTAGAATGTTTGGTTTTACTGTAATAGTTATTATTGATTAATATTACACACACTCGGTCACCAACCCTCCTGCCCAGCGTGGTGACTATGAGCAACACACATGAGTTCTCGCCATGTTTAGCTCGAACTTGTGGAGGCCTGTGTCCAGCAGTGGACTGCGATAGGCTGAAGTGATGATGATGATTACACTACCTGCACGTATTTGAGCATCTTTATCCGGATTTTTAATAATACGACAATGTTAAGTGAATTTACGAGGATCAGACTCGCGACTGTTAACCGGACCTTTCTCACGATACAGCTTATAACATCCCATTACTGGGCAATAGACCTCTTACTAAATGTAGGACAAGGATTGGAGCTTAATCCACTACGCTGTTCCACTGCGGATTGGCGGATATATTCCCTGCTGTGAGTAAAAAGCTTAACGTGTACTCCGAGGCATAATGGAGAGACCAACAAGGACAAACATCCAAACTAAATAGTAATATTGTACGAGTACAAATATCCATTCCGAATCAGAACCGAAGCCGCAAACCGTTAGTACTTAGATGCCTACACGCACCACTATACCAGGGGTTTTACTTTTCTCTATCATAGCGTTGCGTTGTTATAGTAAACAAATCTAAGCAGGAAGTCTACAGTCTACGGTATGTCTTACGTTCCGATCTTCTGACCGGCCGAGCAATCCTCTTAGCGGTCTCGTAAGACGTACCGATGTATGAGTGTGTACGAATCTCGTGATGGCTGCCATTGAGATAGACTTGTTGTCGGGGAATTTCGTAGCTCGTTACATTAAATGACTCTTACTATTGTATGAAAGTACACTGAATGTACCTACTGAGGTTTTTATACTGTATTGAAATGCTTTCTCGATTTATTCATGTTGGATTTGTAACATTATACTTTTTGAATTTCTTTGAAATGAATTTTCTTTAGAATCATCCTACAACCTTAATGGATAAACGCACTTTCAAAACAATTTTATTTTTAACATACTTGAATAATAACATAAAACGCATTTAGACAAATAAAAAAAAACTGATTTTTAAACCGTTTTATATTAATAAGTATAAATAAGATTTGAAATTATAATTCAAATATTATTAAAGTTTTATATAGGTACCCAACTGAATAGTCAAATATAAATATAGATGCGTTCATTTAATATAATACCAATTAAATAAATATTGAGAACCGAAATTTTAAAATTAATAATAATCAAACAAAAAATAATAATCTATACAAATAAATAAAATTGTCTGTTTGTAATATTAAAATAACCGCTTTTTACTAAATACGTATATATGTATACACGATAAATATACCAAAATAACATTTTTTACAATTTTTGTCTGTCTGTCTATCTGTTTGCTCCAGCTAAACTCTGACACGGTTGGACCGATTTTAACGGCACTTTCACTGGCAGATAGCTGATATAATGAGTAACATAAACTACTTTTATTTTACAAATTATTATGATTATTTATTTTATAACTCTGTGAACTGAACAATAATGCGACGCGGACGAAGTCGCAGGCACAGCTAATATAAATGAAAAAATTTAATCATAAATTTTTCTTACTAACGTTGCATTACGAAACGAAATTAAAATGGCAGACATTATCAATAGCTGTCAATATAAATTACAAATGATAAATTTTCTTATTTATCTATTATTTTTAAAAATATTATTATGAAAACATGTTTATGATTTATTAGCGTAATTTTTACACAATTATATTTATTAAAAATATTTCCAACTAGAAGTAAAAATATATTAAATTCACTCACAGAGGCCCGCTGCACGTTCCTGCGCCCGTGTCGCAGCCCTACAGTCATGGCCACGGCGAGGCCCCTCCCCCGAGGGTGCATAATTGCGGTCCCCGGTCTAGGCATTTTGCCTTTTGCCTCCGAGCGGCGCGCTGGCTAGTTTTTTTCAAAAGACTAGTAACTCAAAGATGGATTGTCGATGGCTGTAGTAACTCTTTGAAACGAACACATTTTGTAATGAAAAGTAAATTGTAATCTATGGTTGAGCATGCGTTTTTTTAGACAAAATATAATTGTTTAAATAAATTTCTTGTTTTGCTTTAAGTGTTGTAACTAGCAAAAAATAGTTTTCATATCGCGACAAGAAAAAAATAAACTATTATTTAAAAAACTTGTTACTTAATGTAATTTAATTGAAAAGATTAATTTGCGTTTAAATAAAAAAATTAACTTATTTATTTTAAATTAGAATTGCTTGTTTTTTTTTATGTCACTAGGTCGGCAAACAAGCGTACGGTTCACCTGATGGTAAGCGATTACCGTAGCTTATAGACGCCTGCAATACCAGAAGCATCGCAAGCGCGTTGCCGACCCAATCCCCAATCCCCCCAGGAGCTCTGGTCACCTTACTCACCAACAGGAACACAATACTGCTTGAAAACAGTATTATTTAGCTGTGATCTTCTGTAAGGTCGAGGTACTACCCCAGTCGGGCCGCTCCATATTTTGAGCAGGAAATTCCTGCTGCGCCCTACCTCAGTTAAAAGATTACTTGTAAGATTTAGTTAGAATTTTAAATTATGTTGACTATTTTCAACACAAAGAGATATTACTAATTATACTGTTTACATTACAATACATAATAATAAAACAATGTTCACATTACATTACCGTAGTACCAATAATAATACTTTTACCGTCGGTTAGAAACCTTTAAGTATGACATTTTAAACAACTATTGTCAGTGATCTAATGTTATTTCTATTAAAAATTAGTTGCCAGCACAGACTCTGTTTTGTCAAAACTTAATAGTAAAAATTAAAAAAAAAAAAAATTTTAAGTATCAAAACCTTCCGTGGGCCGTATAACTTGTCTTTAAGTAAACTCTAGAATAACGATCCTAACGGAACGTCCCCCAAAACAAGATAAAGAAAAAAATCCTTAAGACTTAATTTTTTATTATTATTACTCTCCTATTCGCATAATTTGCTCGAATTTTACCAAATTTAGGTCCAAAAGGGTATAAATCTAGATTAATCAGCATTAACGAAAAATTACTGGAAAATTAATATTGAAATTCAATGCAATTGCACGTATATCACAGAGCACGAAAAATAGTGTTTGAATACTTCCAGTGATTCGTTACTGACAAAGTGGTACGACTTGACAAATATCTATTTTCACAGACTTTTTGCCAGAGTCATATCATTTTGCAAAAAAATATTATGAATATATAAATAACAAAAATAAAAAAATATATAAATAACTATAGCAGATAGAAGAACGTGAATAGTACCAGACAATTCGTTGGTTTTCCTAATAATATGTGTCATGTAAATGGCGTCTCGGTCAGTGGTCCGAAAGTAAGTAGTGACGTAATTTTTATAATTGTTCCTTAATTAGACGTCATTTAATATATTGTTACCTTTTTTTCTATTATTTTACTCTTAATAATGTAAATCAATTTGTTTTTCCAATCGGCAGTTATAATTTTGTTGAACTATAAAGGCAATTAATAATTTACTTGTACTGTAATAAACGCGAAAGTTAATTTAATCTCTAGTAAAATTCGATTAGAAATAAAATAACGATCACTGTCAAATAAAGCGTAACACAGTGCTAATAAAGGGAAATTTAACATAAGTCAAAATTTATATTCATATCGCTCGGGCTATTTAAATGAAACGAATGTTCGATTAAGCTTCGTTTATAACCAAACTTCTAAAATTAAGATTATTATTTTATTTGATATTAGTGACCCGCCGTGCGAAGCCGCACGGTTGCAGAAACTATCAGTGTTCCTCTACTATATTATGCATGTATTATACATATAAACCTTCTTCTGGAATCTTTCTATTATCAAAAAAAACCGCATCAAAATTCGTTGCGTAATTTTAAAGATCTAAGCATACATACAGCGGGAAGGGACTTTGTTTTATACTATGTAATGGTTAGCACCAACAAGACACACACTAATGAAATCGAGAAAAAGTAAATGTTTCTATACAAAAGTCATAAAGCCTACATGTTGTCGCAATGATAACTGCTACACACATTTCATAGAAAGAAAATATACGCCCAAATACAATTTATTGTGAAAACTTATCAAACATTTAAAAAATTCGATAAAGAATCGTAATAGCAGTTATTAACGATCACAAAGTAAGGGGTGATTTTTTTTTTTAAATTTTGTTTTATATAAAACTAGTCCTGACAATAGGGAAGGCAAAATGAATTATCCAATTTGATGCAGTCGTTCAGAACTGATGCGTTATGTAAGCATTTCGCCGGTTCATTTATTTCCTACATGAGACATATTGAAATTCTTAAAAACTTTTAAATTGAAAAAAAATTTACGTTTGATTTGAAAAAGTTAGTCTGAAAATAGGTTAATATCAGGATGTTTGTCTTTTCGTTGACCTTTAGGTAAGTACAAGAGATTACTTAAAAAATCCTGTATTGATGTATAGATGGCGTTGTAACTTAACATTAGTGGATGATCTAAAATCTATCTATATATATATCCATGATCGAAAAGATCTACATGTGTAAATATAATTAAGCTTAAATATATTTGTATAATGCTTTACACACACACCGTTGTCTTTGTCTAAGTTATCTTGCTTTGTTTGCCTGTGTGTTAGGTAACAGTCGAGTGACGCAGACACCCATACTTATTTTCTATATTTGTAAATAATACCTAATATTAAAATTACATCTATAATCAACAACTCTGAAGTAAAAATCAGAATCAGCGCTAAATGTGAAAACGAGTTAGTTACGGCTTATAGTAACTAGAGGCAAGAATTGTTTCTCCAACTATTTGATAGTTAAATAATGAAGTAACAGTCATATACAAGAAAATAAATTTCTGGGGTCTCGTAAACATAGGCAATTATCTAATTCAACTCCTGTATTTCTTATAAGTGTATAATAAACAAATCTGCTTAACCATAAGCTGATTTTATTAGTATCTTCGTTATTATTAACATACCATGTTTAAAATGTGGCTAAGATTCACATTAATTGCAAATCGGTAGCCGCAACATATCATCATCATCATCATTACAGCCTATACAGTCCACTGCTGGACATAGGCCTCCACAAGTTTACGCCAAAAACAACGTGAACTCATGTGTTTTGCCCATAGTCACCACGCTGGGCAGGCGGGTTGGTGACCGCAGTACTGGCTTTGTCGCACCGAAGACGCTGCTGCCCGTCTCCGGCCTGTGTATTTCAAAGCCAGCAGTTGGATGGTTATCCCGCCATCAATCGGCTCCTAAGTTCCAAGGTGGTTGTGGAACCTTGTTATCTCTTAGTCGCCTCTTACGACACCACGCAACATAGTTAAGTGAAAAACAAAAAAAATATGATAAATCGTCTATTCTCAACATAGGAACGAGAAAACAATTCGATTAACAGCAGAATTTTTAACGAAATATTAAAATAGGAATCTGTAAGTATAGTTTATCAGATAATCAGTTTTAAAATTGTATTATTATTTTGTCGCACAGTAAATTAAAAAATATTCTATGCTACATAATATTTAAGAAGAGTACGGAGGACTAAGAGAAACCTGAATAAGGTGAATTTTTAATTTTAATTTGGTTTTGAAAAGCGAGCGTTTCTCGTTTATCCACTATAGGCAAATTACTCCGGCATGCATCATTTAACTTAGTTTGGAGCTATATCTTTCGAACTGCAAGAATACGACGCGTTCATGCAATGTTGAAAATAAATAGAAATAAGGTTTTTGAAATGAGTTTCGTGTTTCCTTCGTGTTATTCTAATGTCACTATTGATCGGGTGCGATTTTACCATATTTAACAAATAATTAAAAACTTTATTTATTAATTAATACTCCGGCACGCTGGACCCACGACCTGCGTAAGATGGCTGGTGGTGGCTGGATGGGAATTGCGGAAAACCGGGATGTTTGGCGCGATAGGTTGAAATGTGGTAAAAAAGTCACCTCGTAAGGGTGTGTACCGTCTATTTTTTAAAAAATTGTGTAAAAAAATAACTCTTTCAGCTTCGATAATATTGGTATCCAGTACTGACATAAAAAGGATATTAGGTATCAAAGAATTGTAATAAATTATTATTTAAATTATTTAACCAAATTAGAGTTACCGGAATATGTCACTCACCTATCTTACCTCACTACCCTTCTTAAAGTTTGTTAGTGTTCTTATTACTTTTGTGTTTTTATTGTAATGCAGCTGAATTAGCAGAATATGTACAGACGGGAGTACGCGATGAAACAATAATTACATCTAAGAAACAACATACTGTAATGAAAACGATAGCCTTTAAAAAATTATTCCTAGTTTCCAATAATGTGTCCTAATTGTAGTTATTTAGTGATTACCTTTGTATTATATCAACAAATTGATCTAGAATCACTAAAAGTATTACAAAATTTAAGTGTGTGTAAGTATGTTTTGATTGCCACAGTATATTTCTAAGTGGTTCGTATATTCTTTAGTATGTATACAATGTATGGTAGACGGCTGTGTAATTGCTAAGCTTCGGTTATATTCATTCTATGCTGAAGTATAAAATTTATTACATTATGTTAATTTATTTAGTAAATACTATTGCAGTCGTATCTATTACAAATAATCAGTCAGAATTAATATGTATTATTCTATTTAAGTTACCATTAAGTACTCATTATAAGAGAAAAGATACATTTTTAATTTGGAACTGAAAATAAACATTTTTTGATGTAAGAATAAATAATTTTAGCAAGTTGTATTTTAATAATAGTCCTTTCAACGAAAAGGTGCTGTTATTATTAAATCTACATACTTAGCTTAAGTTAAATTTAAAAAAAATTATACAATTTATATTAAGTGTGAAATTTTGAAACATATTTTGATTTATGAAATTAACTAGTATTGTATAACTTGATTCTATTCCATAAGAAATTATATTTACATTTATATACAACGGTCAACATCTGTAGAAAAATAAATAAAATAAAAAAGTCGAAAATAAAGTGTTGCACTATTACTTTTAGTAAATTTTATTAATAATGAAAATAATTAGTAGAAAAATAGCCACACAAGTTGTAAATAATGATGTTACATTACAACGTTACAACCTACTCCAACTTATTTTTTTCATTTTATTTACGTAATTTAGTAACATCGTAACTAACGTAAAATTAAATCTGACAATAATTTGTACAGAAATTATTATTTATCTTTAATATTTCTATAATTTAAATTTAGAATAAAATATGTTTAAATAAAATTAGAACACGACATTACAGAAAGAAATCCCCCACAAACGCTAATACGAGATGCTAGTGTATTGTAGAGTCAGTGAGAGCATTACTAGCAGGCGGCGCTGTGTGCGTGCTCCACGACACCGCGCCGCACACTACCGCGGCGTTGATTAAAAAACCTAAGTTCCTTGTGGGCGGTGCCCGAGGGTTGCCCACCTATTATGCATACATTCGTACAGTATCGATGTAATTAATGCGATAGATAGACATCTCGCGTTGATGACTTACTTTTTTTATATTTCTATAATTAATAACTCTCGCCTGTTCGTTTCGATGTGACTCTACGACGACTCTACAATACGATGTAGAGTCGTTGTTGTGTTCGATTGTTTGTTGTTTGTGATTGAAATTATTTATCATATTTATGGTAGTTAATAATTTAATACTACTATTTGTTATAAATGTAATAGAGTATTTTTTTATTTGTTTTGTGATTTGGTCATTTTAAATCAGCCAATAATATGTTTGGTTTTTTTTTCTTATTTTAGACTCAATCTAAGCATTGTATTATTTGAAATTTGAATTTCGTCATCCAACTTCAGCTACTTTAATGAAAATACTTTACACAACTCCTTAGATATATGTTAAACTAAACTTTACTTACACTGAGTCTCTGATGAGTATGTTTAGTAATTTGTATTGTAGTTATTCTTGTGTTAAAAATTTAAGCTTATGGTAAGCTATGTTAGTAAAAATAATTACCAAATAATTGACAGTATGTGACACTGGTAAAATAATTTGTATTATTTCGACTCAACTAAACGGTATACATTTAATTGAATATTATTACCGTTAGTTATTTCTTTGTTTTAATTTAAGCTTATGGTAAGCTATGTTAGTAAAAATAATTACCAAATAATTGACAGTATGTGACACTGGTAAAATAATTTGTATTATTTCGACTCAACTAAACGGTATACATTTAATTGAATATTATTACCGTTAGTTATTTCTTTGTAAGTATATAGATTGGTATACCAACTCGCCAAGAAACTTAATATTTCTCTTTTATTCTCAAATGTCTTTATTTTAAAAAGTTAAAAGCGTTTGTTTCTAGAAAAAATATATCTAAATCGATCACACAAGCGATTATCGCACTGTATGTTTGATCATTTATTTATTTATACATTACCACGACTTTGAGCGTAAACGTATCAGTGTCACTGGTAAACTGTTAATGTTACCACAGACTATAATGACGTAGTTACTAGGTAATACAAAAGTAATTTGAAACAACAAATTATATACTTAATAATATATCAAATAGGCAGGAACTTTACTCAAATATAAACAGTTACAAACTCTACCTATATATACACACAATTATATAAAAACTGTTAAAACAACTTGTAATTTTTAGGTATATGGGATATTTATTTACAAATTATACTGGTACCAGTACTGTAAGCAAAATTCAGTAAGATTATTTAAGCTTAAAATGACAACATGTAAGAATACTCAACACTCATTGAAACTGTGTAAGTGCAATTGATCGAATAAGCTCTCACTCAACAGTGGCAAGTGTAAGACAAATCAATTAGCGTGTGCGAGGGCTGGCGTGCAACGAAGAGACTGCTCTACTGGAGAGCCGAGGTGACTTCATACTAGCGGATTAGAGGGGAGACGATTTATCAGGGAGCTAAGTGATTGATAGCGACAAGCAATGTTGTTAGAAGGGAGAACATATCCATTAACGGAAAACTTACTTGTGTATTGTAGAGTTTACAATTTGCGTTTGGACTCTATCTAGAAGATTCTTTATTTAAAAAATTATATTTATTAGTTTCACTTCTATTCCTGTGTAGTGTTTTAAGGAATTTTTTTGTTCTTTAAAGATCACAATTTTTATTTTCCGTGTTAATATTTTATCAGTTTCACGATAAGTTGATAATATCATTTATGTAACTAAATAAAACATAACAACTATTTCGCCCAGTAAAAAAGTGAAAGCGAAAAAAAACCTTGCTGGTTTTCTAACTCTACGTAGACTTAGGCCTATTTAACCCAGTTTTCCATTTTCTTTGAGGTAGCAGGATAACGTCATTACTTTGGTAAGTTAGTAGTAGTAGTAGTAGTAGTAGTACCTTCTAGTTAGTATACATCCATCTTGATATAATACGATATGTTTGATTACTAAACAAGTTTCAAATATTTGTCATGTTAGCTCATAAAGACGATTTGCTGTTAAAATATAAATAGAAATTTTTGATTTTTTTGATATTAATATGACGTATTTTATATTGGTAATCCAATAAATAAATTAAAATAAGTAAAAAATACACGTGCCTACAAATGCTGCTTTTTAATATACGTACGGCAACAATAGCGTACGGCTCACCTGATGGTAAGCGATTACCGGAGCTTAAAGACCTCCAACACCAGAAGTATCGTAAGCTCGCCGACTCTACTCGTACTAACCCCAGGAGCTCTGGCTGCCTTACCACAAGAACGCAACATTACTTAAAAGCAATAATATTTAGCTGTAATCTTCTGTAAGGTCGAGGTACTTCTCCAGTCGAACTGCTCCATATTTTAAGCAGGATATCCTGACCCACCTCAGTTGCGTACTAGCAGTATTTGCGTAATTTAAAAATTTTAAATTGATATCTGTCAATATTTTTTTCTATTTTTTTTTAATAAATTTGCTGTGTATTCCAACTAGATATTGTTTTTATTAAGTTCGTTATATATTTTTTTACGAAATACATTTTTTAATCTGTTTTATTCTTATAAAGTATATTTTTGTAGAATGTTTATTGAACTTAGGCACCTAAGCAAAGAAACGGGAGATTTTTTTCTTCTTTATCATAAATAAATAATCGACTTCAACCTTGAGAAGTGATTGATACGTAATACATTAATTTTTTAAGATTTGTAAGAAGTTATTATATGTTATTACATTATCATACTTTAGTTATCACATCATTACGGATATTTCCTAAATATCGTTCCCATCAATATTGATATGTCATATTTTATAGCAATTCATGCTGTAGGTATATAAAAAGTTATTTATGTTGAAAATATTCATAAAATGTGAATCAGCCACATCTAACAAAAACACGTAAGCACACACACGATTGTCTGCACGTAAAATAACCTTAAGCCTGCATTTTAACAAACAATTGACACACATTTTACGATTAAAAATACATAAATGTATACATATAACACTTAGAGCCTGAACAGATTAGGCCGCTGGATTACATTAATGTAAGCCATAGTCAAAGTTGAATGTAGAAACCCTGACAACTGCGCTAGTAATTCAATTAAACCTAAACTTTAAAATATTAATTAGTCGTGTAAATAGTATCTAAAACATATAAAACGAGTGTGCTTTACCACACGATCTGTCAACTTCATTTCGCCTTGCCCAATCACACTTTTCGTAATGCTCTCGTCACGCATTCACCAGCTTACTTCCTAAGTCAAGCGTGCGTAAATAAGTTTTACTTGATACATGTTTACATATTACACAAAAACAGGAGACACAAATATATAGAAGAATTAAAGGCCATTTATAATTAGAACTTGTTGAAATATCTTGAAGTACGTATTTGGAAAAATTCCTACTTCGTTCGCATCAAGGTTGTTGGTTGTCAAAAAATTGGAAGTATATCTGTTTAGAAAAAACAATGTATTGTATAGATTTAAACATCGATAAAGTAATCACGCCCACCTCAAAAACTCAAACTATAAAAGTAAAAAGTATCTAAATATTAAAACCAATAAATTAATTTTAAAAAGTAATGAATACCTAAGTAGTTACTTTTAAGATTTAAAATACATATTGTCTATAATTTACTACATTAATTCGATCAGTGAATAGACACAGAGTAGATGAAAGAGTGTTCAACTTACCAACACCCTAAACATTGTCATCTTCCTATATTGTAACTATAATAATTATATAGTAATAACACATGAACATATACACTCACACACAACCACTATTTAACTCATTTAATTGACTACTATGGAGTTCGTTTCAAATCAAAATAATGCAACATTTATCTTGTTACAAGTTTTCACAATAATCACTTGTTTAAACATACAAAATCCAGCGTCTACAATCACGTCGCCATTAAAACTGATCGAAAATTCGATTCGTTAATAGTTTTAAAAACAATAAAACGCAGCCATGTTAGCCGTGTTCGAATGCAGTGGTCGTTTTTTGTTTTGTTTAACCAATAATTAGTCACGGGGTGCCGCCGCCAATCAGCTCCGCGCTCTATTAGCCGCCGCGACCAATGAGACGGGCTGATTTAAATCATTAATTAACGGTATTGTCAGGATGTTGATTAATGATTGATGAAAGAGCTGCAGATGTATGGCAGTATGTTATTATTATTTATTACATGTATTTTAAAAAGAGTTGTTTCGAACTTATAAATAATATTTCTGTTTGATAAACTTTTGTGGCAAATTGTCTAAAAACTAAATTTTTAATCTACGTAGTAGTCGAGATAATTTCGTGTGAAATAGACAAATAAACTCATGTTGTTATTTGCATAAAAACAAAGGTATTATTTATCAGTTGCAATTTAAACAAAACGTAACATGAATCCTGCTATGTTGTTATTATTTTGTGTCTTAGATTTCCTTCTGTTCGTAATAGGAGAAATATTTCACGTCGTTGGTTGATTCAAATATGTACGATTTTATTTTTGTGTTAACCACACATTAGGAATTCTAAACATTTTTTTATATCATATCAAAAATTGACCGCTCCAGCGGGGTTCGAACCCGCGTCTCCGACTGACCGTGTCGGCGCTCTAGCCAATTAAGCTATGGAACGATGTACCCGCTAGAGCGAAATTTTTGATATGATGATTTTTATTTTCGGTTTAAGCGAAAAAAATGATTCAAATATGTTAATATTTATTTGTTATATTAACTGATAACTCAAAATAGCCTACGAGAATTTTAAACCAAGATATCGTTAGGATTTGAATCATGTCCCAGAGAAGTACCCAATGCCTGTTATTTAATTTAATTTATATTTGGGAAACAAACAGATATACCTACATAATAAAATATATTAACATAAATAAATAGGTAGGTACAAAACTCAGCAAAGTTTCCACCAATTGCTATTACATAAAAGCACTCTAAAGAAATGATAAGCTATAATAAATCAATCAACACTAAAAAAAATCAAAATATACACAATCACTAATAAAAAACATTAAAACATGAATAGGTACATAAACGACATGGAAACGGCGTATTCTTCCGACTATTTTGAAACTAAAATTAATATTATATTTAAATCTTTACTATTTAGTTGGCTTAACCAGCGCAAACATTACTTCGCTTCAAACTATAAACACAAGTTTCGTAGCCTGCGTACCTGAAGCCCGTATTTTGAAGTAACAATTATGTCTTAAATTTGCGGGTCCTCTGCGCCAGATGGTATGAAGCTCGATAAAGGATTTATAATGGAAGCACAGCTTGCGTTCATGGGGAAAGTCTTAGCTGTAATAAAATCACTAACATTGCTCGCCTCGGGTCCTTTTACTGTAATGAAAAACGTGTACTTTTATCATCTTATCGCACAAGAGATCTTCAGCTGAAACTGTAAAAACAAACGGAATAGTGATTGCTGGGGAGATATTAATTTAGTAGGTTTTCGTACACATTTTTAAACAAATGCCTCATATAATGAAATAACATTTCAGATTTTATCACGATTTATTAGTTTTTTTTTACATGCCTGACATTGCGTTCTCCCGCGACCATGGTTGCCGTAAAGTATCCGAAACTTCGGGAGTGTAAAAAACTTAATAAACCTGGATAAAATCCGAAAAAATGTTACACTATAATAAAAGACTACCTATTTGTACAGCAGGTCTTTAGAATAGCACAGGTTTGATTATCGCTCATGAAAAACATTTGCCTAGTCCATACAGATGTTAGTCGAGGTCTGGATATTTGACTTTGAGTTGTGTGTTTCTGAATCTGCGACACATGGGTAAATCCTTCTGGGGATCATTAAATGTCAGGGGTTTATTAGAGGCGGAAGTGGGCAACGCGCTGCAAAGCATCTGGTGTTGGTATATGGTAACCCCCTACTAACAGGTGGACTATAAGCTTTTTGCAAATCTAGTGATAAGTACCTATAAAAATTTATATAAACTAGTTAATAGTTGTTGAGAGTACTTGTCAATTTGTTAATTCTTTGCAGCATCGTAGGAACTTTCTTGAAAATTTCTGAACTAGTAATAGCATCAAAATATAATTGTAACACTTTTTAACAAAAGTAATGAAACTGTTGAATGAATTAAATCCTACAATAAAAGTTATGTGTTATTTTTGAGTAAATTTAAGAGTTGTAATGTTAAGAATTATTAAAAAATTTAAACACTTCGTGTTCGTATTGATGTAATTTCCTATGTTCTAATAGAATTTTAATTCAATAATAATTTCCAAAATACTTTTTTTAGTCTTTAAAACAAGAGATACGTACTTAAAATTTTGTTCATTGGCTATACCTACTGCAAAAAAATCTTATGACTTTATTACATTATTGCACATATTACATTATGTGCTGTGTGGCTACGGCACTAAAGAATTTAGCCACCCCCTCTCTTCCCGTGGGTGTCGTAAGAGGCGACTAAGGGATAACAAGGTTCCACAACCACCTTGGAACTTAAGAAGCCGACCGATGGCGGGATAACCATCCAACTGCTGGCTTTGAAATACACTGGCCGAAGACGGGCAGCAGCGTCTTCGGTGCGACAAAGCCAGTACTGCGGTCACCAACCCGCCTGCCCAGCGTGGTGACTATGGGCAACACACATGAGTTCACGTTATTTTTGGCGTCAACTTGTGGAGGCCTATGTCCAGCAGTGGACTGTATAGGCTGTAATGATTGATTGATTGATTATTACATTATTATTTATTTATTTATTATTTATTTATTTACAGAAAAAAAAAGATACAGTTTATGTGATAAACAGTGCAGCAAAAACAATGAATAGTTTAACAGTGCACTGTGTTTCTAAAGTAATAATACTAAAACTACATTAAACTAACATTAAATAGTATATTGTAATTATTATTATTTTATACTTTATTGTACACCACAAATATATTACAGACAAAGCATAAAGATAGTTACAGACAGTGAAGTACAATGGGCGGACTTATGGCTAATTAGCCATTTCTTCCAGACAATTGTAATTATTTTTACATATTGTAATTATTTTTACATTTAGCGTTACATCAACTTAATATTCTACTTATTAGAACATGTGAGTCGATGTCATTTATTGCCTGAGGACGGAATTTTTAACTGAGCCCTGCACACAGCAGGAAATTTCCTGCTCAAAATCTGGAGCAGCCCGACTGGAGTAGTTCCTCGACCTTACAGAAGATCACAGCTAAATAATATTGGTTTCAAACAGTGTTGTGTTCCTGTGGTGAGTAAGGTGACCAAAGCGCCTGGGAGGTTGGAGGCAGGGTCGGATGTCGGGATGCAGATGTCTATAATCAGGTGAGCCATACGCTTCTTTGCCGACCTAGTTGTATAAAAAAAATTATATCAGTTGCAATTTTAAGTTCAAATGAATTCTTTAAGTGTCGAACATGATTTAAATTTCATCTCGTGCTAGGCAGTAAAGGTAAATTTGTATAGATGATTTAGATATCACACCTAGAGACTTGTCTATTTACCAAGCTACAATAGGTCCCAGTAATACATAGGTATAAGCAAGGTGGCGGATAAGTTCATCTTCTTTTCTCATTTATGAAACGTTTATGATATTGCTGTAACAGCTACAATACATTAACAAAATAGTAACATTACTCTCCTGAGTTTATTTTCCCGAAGTAGTATTTGTGTCTATAACTAAAATTCAGCTATAATGATCGTTACTAACAAGGCGCGTTTGGGTTGTACCTATATGACAGGAAAATTACAAAAATTATCTAAATAACTAACTAACTTTTACATACATCTTAAGTTACGCCGACGCGTTGGCTCAGCAGTCACAGCTCTAGAGCTCACGGTCACGCGTTTGATCTCCACACGTGGCATACATTTGTATTGGTCATACAGATGTTAGCCGTGGTCTGAGCGTTTGTGTTTGTGCTTGTGTATTATGTGTTATCGGATCCTCGACTCAGGAGTTAATCATAGTAGGGTCATTGAGTGTGAGGCACTTATTATTATAGATTTAAAAAAAATACAAAATGTTAGATACATTTTAATAATTGTCACGTAGGTTTTTTGGTGAATCTTTCCGATTGATTCCGATATAATAGTTACGAACGATTCCCGATATAATAATTTATCTTTAAAGTTTTAATTTGTAAAATGACGATTCGAAAGTGCTCTTGGAGCCTATTTGAATAAAGCTGTTTTTTGATTTTGATTTTGATTCTATTTACCGAAAAATAAACAAACTTTTCTTTTACTCAAGAGACTACAAGACACAGTTCAATCTCAACCACATAGATGTACATTGCTACTTAATTAGCTTTTTTAGAAGAAGGTTTACATTTCTTACAGGTAAAATATCTTCCTTTTGCTGCCCAACCAGGCGCGAAATAAGTTTTAAAACATAACATAACATGAAGTACGAAAATGACTAGAAATCGAAAGACCCACGATTTATATAAAAATAAGTACGTAAATAGAAATACAATAATAATAATAGCTTTATTTCAAATAAACATTTTTAACAAATGGTATCAATTACAAAAATTTACTTATGCAAAGGGTTAATTACACAAAAAGAATTTGAGTGCAGACTGATCATCCTATATGGATTTTAGATATAATCTGTGTTAAAGATGATCAGCCGATCTCTCCTATGGTACAGTATATAATTTTGGCACAAGTTCTATATGAAGGGGTAGACATATTTACCACAGATACAATCATACAAAAGTAATAAAGCATAATTGAGTAATTATGCTAAATTAATTATTAAAATTAATAATCGCTAATTAAATTTTAAATATTTATGCTTTTTTTAAATTTAATAATGCTCAAGGCATCATCGTCTTCGACTTCATCGGCATATGAGTAAGTGGTTATTTGAAATCTGTATCTACGGGCTTCAGCACAACTTTTTTCAAAATTGTTCTGTTTAAAAAGAAACACTTTTTTAAATACCTGATTTATGAGACCCGTTTCGGCACCTGCTATAGAGCTGCAATATGAGAAATTCAAAATGAGCAAAAAGGCACAGTAAATATTCTATTTTATTATACAAGCACGTTTTACATATATTTTAATTTACTAAACTTTAATACTTCGTCTCCATCACGTACTTTCACAACTTAAATTATAAATTCAAAGTTGAAATCTTAATTATGTTGTACCCGAAACTCCCGCCACCGGTCGCCGAACTAAACAAACTTAAAACCTCAGACCTGAACGAGAATTGCAACACTTTTGAAGTGTACAATTAAGTAAATGTAAAAAGTAAAAACGTAATGCGATCTTTTTGAGTGTTTCGAATATTTAAATCGATATTTATTTTTATTTATTCAAATACCGTGTACCTAAATGTATGTGTGCAACAAAATTACACGGTACATTATTTTATTCAATTTTCAATCTTTCTTCTAGATAAAATGTGCCTGGTATCCTAACTAGTAATAGGGACTCAAATCATGCTTAGTTTCATTCAAAACTATTCAGTGTGAGTGAACCAAAACTATACACAGACAAACAGACAAGAATATCAGTTTTGATTATAGTACTCCGTATAAAATCCAAAACATCTACAACCAACAAATAGACCTGTTACGGTTGCTAACCGACTTCAAATACTAATTGTGTTTGTTGGCAAACGAAAAAAAAACGACTTCAATTACATCGATAAGTAATACAACGTAAGTAGACGAAAAAAAAAAACAATTAACAAACGCACTAGTCTTCACTCTGATTTTCGAGGGTTTCCCTCGATTTCTCTGGGATCCCATCATCAGATCCTGGTTTCCTTATCATGGTACTACACTTGAGATATCTCATTTCCAACAAAAAAAATATTATCGAAACCGGTTCATAAATGACCAAATTATCCCCGAACATACATAAAAATAATATTACTTGTATGTATACCGCATTACTTACTTGTCGATGTAATTGAAGTCGGTTTTTTTCGAACACAGACAACAAAATTATTCTATGTAACTACGAATGTCCAGCATTGTTGTGTCTTGCTTAGTTTCAATATGTGGTAGCTTGTTATTAGCTATTTTTATTTATATTCTGTGTTAGTTATAGTTATAATAGGCTGTAAGCTATTGTCATAAAATAAAATATAAAATAATAGTAAAGAAAATAGTATCGTTGGCTTCAATATCGAATATGCTTAAATAATATGGAGAAATGTTTATTACGAGAAAAAAATTGGTCATTTGTAAAGTTGGCTTACGGACGATAGTTTAACGTGACAACGTCATAACAAAACATCTCCTCGGACATATAGGCCAATCGAGTGATAGTATATGGAATAAGAGGCTTTAAGGCTTGCGCCGCATCTATCTATATTCCATATACTATCATTGAGCGGAACGGGACAATGCGGAGCGTAACGTAATGAGTCATCCTTTTTCTTGAATGCCGCCGGCGTTCATCGATTTATTAGACGTCACGTCAATATACCAAAACATATTTATCTACAGTTTTGTTACAAGTTTAAATGGAATGAAAAAAATAATGATTCAATAGTTTAGGAGGCGGAACTTCGGACTCCGCGGCGCCGGCCTGCGACTGAATGTAGCGATAAATACACATTAGCGGCTAACACAATAAGGGTAAACGTTATTCCTGGTAAACGAATACTCATTCTAATGAAACTTTATTTAGTTACGGTCTGAAAGAGATATATTTAATGCGATTTGTTATTTGTGGGTTAATTTTTAAATGCACCAAGGACGAAACATCGTGTTAACATTTAATTATTTAGCTTTTTCAATGAATTAAAATCAATTGCATCTGAGTATAATATTATAATTTTAACAGATGCTAAAATAAAAGTAACAAAATATAAATAATTTACAGTAATTTGTTGATACAAATGACTGATTCATATAACAATAAATTACATACGTTGATACGTATAGTATATAACAGAACACACTCGTACATAATGAGTTGTATGAAATAATCCAGCTATAAATAAATATATCTTTACAAATAAATTTAAAAAATTACGAATTGATCCAATATTTTAAACAATAGTTTACAATGTTTGAATAATGAAAACTTGAATCAAGTTATAAATTAATTTTAACGTAACTTAAGTAGAATATGTTTGAGCGGTTTTAGACGTGGCTCAAAAATTGAAATAATAATTCAGACAGTTAATTTTTTATAACACTTCAATTACGTCTTCCGACGACTTAAATTTTTGCGAAATTTGTTGCTACAAAATAATTTTTCAAGTTATTCTAAAGCCGTTCTGTCGGTCCTTTCACTCTCATTTATTATCAACTAAAACACAAGGATAGGTCGGAGACAGAATATACGACTGATCGATTGTAATTATGTTTATGCAGTAATGAAATGTAATTTTAAGCTCCGTTAATTACGAATAAAAACTGTCTCAGTACAATAACACCTATTATATCATTTAAAATTAACTTCAGATAAAACACCGCTAGATGGCGCTCTAAGGAGCTAAAGCTACTTTATCGCTAGGTTCTATAAATCTTACTTGGCTTATAGAACTTGGCATAAATAATTTAAAGTTAAAAAGTAATATTCTACATAGATACAGTTTCTTAAGATTTACCTAAATTTTGTATTGTTAATGTGTTTACCTAAAATAATAGCTTTGTCGAGCGGATAGGATAACTCTAAAATCTCTACTAAAATCATTACTAGAATGAGTAACAAATATATTTAATTTTACTTTTATAAATTTCTGTTTAGAAACCATTTATAGGAGCTGCATCTGAACCGTATGAAAAAAAAAAGTTATTGGTAATAGCTTGTTGGCAAGGTTTATTTCAATGCGATTGAGCAATGTTTTCAATTTCAAATTACAAAAAAAATGTATTTTCTTTATAAATTGACATCACAACTATCGTATAATTTATACTGTTAATAATTTTCAAACAGCAACTGTTAGTCTTATTATCTCACCAGTGGACCTGGGTGCTGGGTGGCGCGAACAAGTTGGTACCCTCTATTTGAACAGTATGACTTTATACAGAGATCACACATTTTTATAACAATAATTCTGAAAGGCTAGGCTTTTTCGCCATACCTATACTTTTTATAATTTTGAACCATCACGTAATATACATAATTAAATCTCTATAATTATTATTACTATTTGTGTTTAAATTCTGAAATGTAGAGATAAGTAAAATACACTTTTTTATGACGTTTATATGTGTTAATACAGTCGGGGTGCGTTTAGGTGACATTGTACTGCGGGTGTCAGCTAACAATAGTGCATAATATTCAGGTGCAAGTAGTTCTAGCGAGAGGGCTTTATTCATGAGCTCATTACTCCACAGACGATCGGAGGGCTTGAGGGAAAACACCTTTGTTGATGACTCCTCATCTTCATTATAAGGGTGATTATGAGACGCTCTCTGTTCGTGTGTGTGCGTTTTACAAATACTAGTTTGTTTACTTACACACACATAAAGAAGAGTGATGATAGAGAAAATTCCCTCAATGGGAATAAAATTACATTCCAGACATCGGAACCGAGCTGTAGAACTTTTAATTTGTATTATATATTAAAATTTCTGATCATTATTATTGTTACCCAACATGGAGTAGGATGAACTTTATAATAAATTATGTGCTGTAGAGATTTGATAAAAGGGTTAGAAAAATATTATGTCTGTTACGAAAATTATTCGAAAACGGGATATTTACTATGTTTATAATTGTCGCTTTGCGGAGCTCGATATTTCGACATTGACTTCGAATGTCTTGATCACAGTCTCGTGATCAAGACATTCGATCAATAATTTTCGTAATAGAAGTAACCATGTTAATCTAAAATCTTATATTATGTCTGTTGTTGTATGAATATGTTATTCGGAACATTTTATTAAAGGCACAAGTATTTATTTATGATTAAATTATAATCACATTTAAACGAGGGGGGTTTAGGTTACAAAGGAATCTAAAACACAAAAACTTCTTCAACTCTTACCAGCTAACCTCAGGACGTACAAGATCAGATAACTTACGTCTAGTATGTAATAAATAACGAGCGAGACTCAGTAAATAAAACAGTGGCCTTACGGTTCAATAGTTATTGTTTGAATAGGCAATAAATATTAATGTGGAGATGTGGGTCACGTTATAATCAATATGGCCACACTCATACGCATACACGCGTTTTGTATATTGTTTGCATAATGGAAGGTAAACAGGCGTACATTTATACATGTGTTTGTATATTATAGGTGTTTTCTATTGAGTAAATAATATTACTGCTACATGGATACGGCAGTAAAGAATATAGCCACCCCTCTCTTCCCATGGGTGTCGTAAGAGGCGACTAAAGGATAATACAGTTCCACTACCATCTTGAAACTTAAAAAGCCGACTGATAGCGGGATAACCACAGAACAGCGTCTTCGTGCGACAAAGCCAGCATGGTGACTATGGGCAACACACATGAGTTCACGCTATTTGTGGCGCGGACTTGTGGAGGCCTATGGCCAGCAGTGGACTACTATAGGCTAAGGTGAAATAAAATTAACTGGCTATACAGTACAGTGCTATTACCGGTTATACATTTCAAAGCGACAATAAAAAACATAATTTATTACAAAAATCAATCATTGTGATTGCTCGCAAACTGTTATTAGATATAAGTAACTCAACTCTGAAACAGCTGGATCGATTTTGACGGGACTTTTACTGGCAGATAGCTGATCTATTAAGGAGTAACAAAGACTACTTTTATTTTAGAAATTTATTTATTTTGTAACTCTGCGAACTGAATAATAATTATTATTTTTAAATTCCACGCGGACGAAGTCGCGGGCACAGCTGCTGGCTAAAAAAGACGAATGTTCACCAAATTAGACTATCGTTGTGAAAAGTTGCTTTTTCTTCTCTAAATCTTTTTGTCTCATTATAATTAATAGTTACACCAAAACGAATTATTTTCTAAATAAAAATGTTATCAATAAACAAACACCGAACTCAATTATGCTACTTCTATCGACTAGATACAGATGCTCTTGATCAATTGGCAAAGATCTTAAAATAATTTTAAACTAAATATTGGTACAGTTATTTTTATCAAGATATGCTCGCGCATTTGCTCGTGATTACACACACACACACACACACACACACACACACACACACACACGTGTTGTCTTTTATCCATTCTTCCAAGAGAATCGCATTGAACATAGTTATGTGGACTGATACAATTTTAAGAAATACTGCAATTTTGTTTACGTGTTTTGTCTACCTACCAATAAAAAATCCAAAATATTTGCAAATATTTGTAAAAATCTGAAAAAAACAATTGACTAAGGTTGACTTCATTTGAGGGCAATAAGCTCATGTGCCAGAAGGAGACATTCTTTCATAATACACTCACTGCAAGGCTTAAGAAGAAAAATACTAAGTTCTACAAAAATCACAAATGAAATACGATAGGTACATTTATAAAATTCAAATAATAGTAATTAAAATTGTCATTTCAATACAATTACATATTTCACAGACCTCTGTGGCCGCGGGCGGTGCCGCGGGCCGCGCGTTGTGACACGTAACTCCATCGCTCGTTATAAATAAGTTTAATAATTGCGTCGCTAATGCTCATTACCGTCAGGGCGGACGAGGGCGGGCGGCGTAATGAGCGCTCATTCCGTAACAATCGCTACCGATATCGCCAATCTCCGATACAGGCTGTTTCCGTCACGGCTCACCTTATTTCTTGTTTATTTCCTGGAAAATTTACTTTCCATGGATGTTGTAGATGTTATAGAATATCTGAATTAAGCTGAAATAGCTCAATATCGTATTGCCGTTGGTATTATACAAAGAATAGAAATCGTTTTAAATATATATATATATATATATAAAGTTATGTCCACAGGCTTATAGTGCCCGTGCTTTTGTTATTCCGATTTTTAGTTTTATTACTGATCGTTTGTTTGTTACACTACTGCAGCTTACATTAAGAGAACTAATTATTCTATCTTAGTATCTATCCCTAATGCAGACGTGAGTCCACCGACCAAAATTATGGTAAACTTAATTGATATCTTACATTAAATATATATTTAGAAAATGTATATTTTTATTAGTAATTTAAAGGTAATTACTCTACTCAAGAAAATTAAAGAATAAATTTAGTAAAGGCCCAAAAGATTTTCTTAAAAATCAATGTAAAGCGACATGAAAATCCAATAAAATCAAAAAATTACGTCTACTAAATTCTCTCATCTTATATAAGAAAATATATTAATACTCAATTACTTTACTGGCTTATCAATCCAGACCGAACCTTTCCAAGTCCAACATTAGTGTGTCCCAATTTTTTCTCCTCCCGCTACTTATCATTAATTTATATCATATACATCACACAGATCCCAGTTATCATCTTTTTTCAATATTTGCTTATGGTTGTTGCAATGGGTTCCTATCTCTGACCTCTAAATATAGGTTTGAAGTCTATTGATTAGTACAGCGATAGCAAATAATCAACCAGATCGACATAGAAATCAGATAACCTGAAAAAATGAAAAATTTTGACGATGTGACACGACAAGTCTCGACGGTCTACACGTCCACTAGTGGCTTTAGATGAAGAAAATGACGAAATACGTCAACGACTTTTGTTCGATTTTCTTCCTGGTGACAGATGTGTCCACGCTATGCTGGCTAGTTGCCTCCCCTCACCCCTTAGGAGCTTTAGACGTAGACGCCTGACTTTTTTGTTTCTTTTTTTCATGTGTTTTACCTCATAGTTTTTTAATAGTGCATATTTAGTTGATTATTATTATTTTTACCTACCTACAACCTACGTTGCATTACTTGTCGATGTTTCTTGTTGATGGACAAAACACTGTTGATCGTAGATGTTCCTTTACATATAATATTAATTATATTGGGTACTGCATGAGTTGGTATCAGGAGCGGCCTGTATAGGCGATCGTCGATACACGCCGGTCGGCGGCGCGTCGCACGGCGGTCGAAAGTCACGAACTCACGTACCGCTGCCCGCGGCGCTCGCACGCGCCAGGGCTGCACACTGACACACTAGTAACGATCTGATTTGTGTCGTCATAAACCATTTAGTATAATTTACTACACATTTTCTTGATGTCTCGCGCTTATGAGCTCAAAACATAATAATATTCCTTAAATCACTTATTATTATTTTTTTATACTCTGACCTCCGGCTCATCTAATGGTAAGCGATTACCGTAATTTACATATATAGACGCCTGCAACACCAGAAGCATCTCAAGCGTGTAGCCGACCTTAACCCCAATCGCCCCAGCTCTAGTATCTTTACTCACCACAGGAACACAACACTGCTGCTGATCTTCTGTAAGGTCGAGATACTTCCACAGACGGGCAACACCAGATTTTAAACAGGATATTTCCTGCTGTACTCTGTGGCCCACACAATCGCAGACATACAATCTCTGTAAGCACAATCGCTAGTTAATACTCGAAAAAAAAACAAATCATTAATACATTTAAAGTTTTAATACATTTAATAGAGAATACAAAAATTAAAGATGGTAAAAAGGGACGAGAGTTGTTTTCTCTGTGATTATAACTATAATCGCGACTTCCTCATCATTCTACATATTTAACAACTGTCAATAATGTGTACCCTTAAGTTGGGTTTCAAAATGATGTAGTGAAACCTCGTCAATCCTTAAATACGCATGTGGTATGTCTGATGTACATTGTTGTTGGATAAAGCTTTCGAAAATTCTGTTTCAATCACTTTTAAACCAGTAAATATTCGCATGAAAAAAAAACAAGTGTGCTTTAGACTACATAACTGAAGTAAATCTTACGAAACGTAACTTTCCCTCTTTCTATCTTCACTAACTTACATCTCCCTTTCAACTTCCGTTCGCCTCACCCGATCAAACTTTTCGTAACGCTCTCGTCACGCATTCACCAGCTTACTTCCCAAGTCAAGCTTGCGTAAAGAGTTTTTAATTCAAAAATAAAATGTTGCAATAGAATCTACCGTCAACTGTCAGCCCTATCGCAAGGAATTCGTCGGACAGGATCTGATGGCGCGGTGTCAACTTATAACGAGTTTGGACAACTCGCTAATGAGTGCAGCGCGTCACGCGCGGCCACACCGCCCTGTCACGGTGTCACGGCGGTCGGTATTGGCTCTCCTACCGATTTATCTCGTTACTCCGGATTCGATACGATTGTATGACGTTATTTTAAATTTTTATTGTGAGATGAAACGCGTGACCGTAGCTGTGTTTGTGGTTTAACTGAAACACAGTTACAGCTGTCGTGTGATGTTATATAGCCTACACAGTCAAACAATGATAAGCTTGATATGAACCATGTGCTTTCTTAAAGAAACGCGCTCAAATAAACCTTATAGGATAGTAGATAGGTTTTATATTTAATTAACATAATTATGACACGGAACTTTAAAACATAAACAAATGTTCATTTAAATAAACGTATTTGACAAAGTACGACAAATATTTTTGAAGTGAAACTTTTTTAGAATCATTGTGGTTTGAAACTCGATGAAAAGAAAATGCGTCACCGTCATGAAACGAACATATAAATGTCAGAAGTTTTACTTCTGCCACTTCACACACTTTAATTTGTTTAATAATTTTTAAAACTGCCTTTGGCCACAGCCTTCCTTTAATTGGGTTTCTATCATATTAATCATCTAATCATCAATATCATTCAGTCTAATCCCTTGGTTGTCATTAGGTCTGATTCCTGAACAATAAAACCAATTCGCTTCGCTTGCTTCAGCCTATCGCAGTCCATTGCCAGATAGAGGCCTTCCCATGCTCGCACCAAACATCCTGGTTTTCCGCAATCCTCATCCAGCCTTCACGATCTTACGTAGATCGTCTATCCGTCGAGTTTGAAACAAGCGTACGGCTCACCTGATGGTAAGCGATTACCGTAGCTTATAGACGCCAGCAACACCAGAAGCACCGCAAGCGCGTTCCCGCGAGCTCTGGTCACCTTACTCGCCAACAGGAACACAATACTGTTTGAAAACAGTATTTAGCTGTGATCTTCTGTAAGGTCGAGGTACTAACCCGGTCGGGCTGCTCCATATTTTGAGCAGGGAATTCCTGCTGTGCCCTACCTCAGTTAAATCTCATGGTGATATCACAGTGAAGCAATGAAGTCAAGATAACACCAAAATTGTGTCAATTATCGCAACTTAGAATAACCAAAGTGTAATTCTTATCAATGTTACAGTAGATAGGAACATGCAAACTAATTTATAGAATATTATCTTCTTAAGAAATTAATAAATTTTACATACGTTTACGATCTTGATTTTTATACAAGAAAATGAAACTTGTGTAGTTTTGTGGTTTCAGCTACAAGTTTATATTATCAGCTATTAGTCAGACTGCCTTACATTATTTGTAATTTGTCCCACTAATGTTGTATTATTTCCGAATTTGTTTGATCATTTGAAATAAATAGTTTCAGGACATACAAATCGCTTCAGCCTGTAATATCCCACTCCTGGGCATAGGCCTATTACCCCATGTAGGAGAAGGAGTTGATGGATGTATTCTCTACTATGAGTAACGAGCTTTACGTGCTATCCGAGGCACGGTGGGGCGACTCACAAGGACTACACGAACATCCAGACCTCGGCAAACATCTGTATGGCCAATACAAATTATCATTTATCAAAAAAAGTTATCAATCGGTATACCTACCTACTGAAAATACAAAGAAACTAAAAAATTTCGACCGTAACCAAATCTTATCATTATCTACGTCACGTGAGTGTTCTGGTGAATATTTTGTACTTTTATACCTACCATTGTAAATTGGCGGACAACAAACCTCTTTCTTTTCAATTACAATTAAACTGTATTTAGAGTGATTTTGAATTCAACGTGCTTAAATAGTTATATTTTTGAATGTATTTAATTTAAAAATTCAGTTTCGATATAAGCAAGTATAAAGATGAACCTACTAAGATAAGATAAGAGAGATAAGTTTGTAATTGTATAAATTAAAATTTTGTAGTATCGAGGTAGGTACCTACGGTTCGCTAAGGGGACGAGTTTGAGGACTTTTGGAGAAGGCATGACTGCATAGATCTAGTAGTGTCTTCGCCAAGGCTAAAGATGATTATGTCTGTACCACTGTACGCAAAAACATTGGGTTCCTTGGTGCTTGGTGATATGGTAGAATTGAGGTTGTTTTTTACCGCATTTCCACCATGAAAAGAATGAATTTTTATTGTTATGTACACGCTGAATTATTTATTCACTACTATGGTGGGAAATAACCGTACGGTCCAACCGATGGTAAGCGGCTATCAGTCTATAGAAGCCTGCAATTAAAGAAGCTTCATAAGTACATTATGGACTCTAACTCCGCTTTAAAGACAGCCATTCCTCGGAGCTCGGACCATCTTTCTCGCCACAGGAATCCAGCACTACTTCAGAGAAGTATTGTTTTGCTGTGATTATGAGGTTGAAGTACCTTTCCAATCAGACTACTCGGATTTAAGCAAAATACCACCTACTATGCTATATGCTACTATGCCCTACCTCTATGAAAAGTTTTCCAAACAAATATACAAATAAATATTTGATATAGATATAATACACAGGCCGAAGACGGGCAGCAGCGTCTTCGGTGCGACAAAGCCAGCCCTGCGGTCACCAACCCGCCTGCCCAGCGTGGTGACTATGGGCAAAACACACGAATTCACGCCATTTTTGGCGCGAACTTGTGGAGGCTTACGTAGGGCAGTGGACTGTTTTAGGCTGAAGTGATACCTAGATATAATTCTTATATCATCAGTCACTGCTGACGTAGTTGTTGAAACAAATGAAATTATTTACTCACTTTAAGGGAAATTTATTTATTATTATTTTTTTCCGTACTGTATGTTTCAGAATATTGCAGAAACTCATTTTAAATTTTTTTACCCTTTGAAAACTATCGGATTCAGGTTTTACTGTGCTTAATATTGTTGCGAGAATTGATACCAAGTCGTCCATTTCTTTATATGTTCAAAAAAACAAAACAAATATTTTATACGTTCGCTCGCTTCAGCCTTTAATATCCCACTAGCAGGCATAGGCCTCTTTCCCCATGTAGGAGAAGGATCAGAGCTTAATCCGCCACGCTGCTCCAATGCGGGTTGGTGGATAATATATATAATATTTTATATAATTGTTGTTTTTATTTATTGGTTGGCAAACAAGCGTACGGCTTACCTGGTGGTATGCGATTACCGTAGCTTATAGACGTCTGCAACACCAGAAGCATCGCAAACGCGTTGTCGACCATACCCCCAACTTTCTAGGAACACAACACTGCTTGAAAGCAGTATTATTTAGCTGTGATCCTCTGTAAGGTCGAGGCACTTCTCCAAACGTACGTCTCCAGAATTTTGGGGGGAATATTTCCTGCTGTGACCTATATTATACTCGTATTGATAAACATTTAATGAGATAGTAGATGTTTAAACATTCGAATTCTTAAACAATACTGCTTAAGCTTTTAGGTCTAAAGTAATTTCACCGTAGAAAGCGAGAATTTTCATTAAATTAGTGGACAGTCATAGTTCCCTCGCAATGTTTTTCATAATACAAAACTGAGTCAAAATCTTGTCGAAGACACTAGCGCAGTCTGTTTTAAATCCACGACATCACTTACAGTTTTTTTTTTCAAATCATAAAATCGTTATTTTTACCATCTTTACCATAATTTTCTTAAATACTCTTTCATACAAATTTGGCATATGAAAAATACAACTATCTCAGTTTTCCAATTGTGTCAAGATGTTTCATCCACAGAGTCATGAGACGCATTTACTGATTAAGTTTATCACTCCATGCTGAGCTTAGGATTCTTTCTCCACGTAGGAGAAACGTCAGCGCTACTCCACTCCAGGTTGGTGATATCAGGTATTTACAATAACAACCAGGCCCGACCGCTTTACGTGCTCCCTGAGGGATGATAGAGACTCAGTGACAGATACCCAGACCGAAAATAAATATTTGTACAAATGCAAATATCGATCCCGAGCGGGAATTGAAACCTCGACCGCTGGTACAAAAGCCGCCTACACACACCCTTGCACTAGAACACTTGACTCGAGAGTCTTATAAACATTTTTAATTCACATGTGTAACGTAGGACAGCAAAGCGCTACATACCTTTAATCATTTACAAAGGACTCTAAAAAATTAAAATACAATTTACCTCGCGTCTCCAGACCCCCGCTGGCCCCCGCCTGTGCTCTGCTGACGGTACTTGCACAAAATGGCGGACATATTTACCCGTTTTCATATTTCGCCCTCGGCGCGAGACCCTCTATGTAAACATTCCAAATAAAAATGCGCCATTACTATTTGCATTCATATCTAAAGAAAGCATATATGCTAAATATTGCGCAAGCAAAACTACGAACCCACGATCAAACAACTATCAACCATAGTACTTTCACCATAAGGTATAAGTTCAATTAAACTTTTTAAATCGGTGCGTGCAGTTACAGGCCCAGAGCGACTGAATACGTGTCTTCCGTCTCGCTCTAACGTACGAGTAGTTGTATTCTGTCTCGCTCTATCAGTAAGTAAAAGGTGGGATGATTGAGACGTAACTGCCAACTGCCACTGGTCCCATTATACACCTCGAGAATAGTAAACACGTTTAGTGATGTGCCGCGGAGCTGAGTCTGTCGATAAAAATATATCGATGACAATTTATTATCTGCAAATTAACAGTGTTTTTTACTTATGTATTTTTATACTAATAACTACTTTAATTGACTCTAATTTTTTTTATTTAATAAATTGAAACATGATACTAATAAATGCGATGACATTTTTTCTGTTTATGCCATTAAATGAATTTTATTGATAAATAAAAATAATTATAATTTTACCTTAGTTGCTAGCATACTTATAAAATTTGTAGATAAGATATTCATTAGATATCATCATCTCTTACATACAAACTTTTTTATCTATATTAAAAAATAAATTACTGATATAAAACCACACACTTTAAAAGTAAAAAAAAACTAGTAAGTAAAAGATTTTTATGTCGACTACACAAAACGATAAATCCTCACAGCACGGTATCGACGCGAGCCGTCCATCCCTAGCCCGCTCATCCAACCATAACTAATAGTCGTGAATAAATCGCCTGAGTCCGCACAAAGCCAACATTTTTTTCCCCGCGCCCACCAATCAGCGATCTCCATCTCACACCGCCTGGACCAATCGCGGAGCTGCTTTCCAGAAAAAGATCCTCAAAATTATGCGGTTCAATTCATCGCATGTTTTCACTACAGCCCGCGGCTGATTGCACTCATTGTGAACTAATCTGAACCGTCCCTAGACGGGATAAGGGCCACACGCGCGCCTCGAGGAGAGGACTCCTGGAGGGTGGCGATGATCGTAATTGCGATTGCAAATGGCGTCGAAATACGCACGGTTAATCAAATGATAGGATTGCTTGAGAGACTTTTATTGGGTAAGTTGCGGTGGAGATCTAGGGCATTTGCCTATTTTTAAAAACATTTAAAGTAGTAGAATATCGTCAAAATAGTGTGGAACTATTTCAGGAATAAGCTGTCTTGAAAATATTTCATTTCGTTATGAAGAACTAAATAAACAGAACATTTTAGATTTAAAAGAAAATTCTTTTAATGAAATCACGATGAAAACAAATTATTTCAAGTCTTAAATATACTCAATACCTACACAAATATTTAAATACCTTTCACTAGCGCAGTAAGACAAGTGTCTTGTATTAAGGGTGTGAAAATACTCACATGCAAACGTAAACATGTCCAGACAACGACAAACACCTGCGACTCGTACCAAAATTTGCCGTGATCGGAAACCGAAACTACATCAGTTTGTATAACATCCAGTAGCTGTGCCTACTACGCCAACTATAACAACAAAACTTCTTCGTTGAAGTACGCTTTTAAAGAAATTTTACGTCGTCGCTTCACTTATTATTTAAGTAATTAATATACAGACCAAATGTTAAGCTATCGCCAACTGTTAATGCAGATCACGCTAAAAATAACCTACCGTAAACTCAACAGTAACTCTTTCTAAAGCTGTCAATACGTCGCTCCCCTCTAATAATCCCATCCCACACGAACGCTAATAAGTACTATTAAGCGCGTACATCTTTATCATATATACAATCTTAGCAAAGTTCATAAAACGGCAGTTTCAAAACCTTTTTTGTCTTTCAATTACTCAGTAACAATCGCTTGCACACTCCAAATAAACGCTGCAATAATTTTGTTTACTCGCAAACGAAAAAAACCGACTTCAATTACATCGACAAGCAAAAGATTAAGATTAAGTACTCAAAAAAGACCACATGACAAGCACCACCTTTAGATTAAAAAAAGAATTATCTAAAAGTAACAAACATAACCAAATACAGTATAATTGAGAACTTCGTAGTTTTTCGGTTAAAAAATGACCAAATCTGAACAAAATAAATCATAATAATTAAATTTTGTGTCATAATAAATCTCAATTTATGAACCAAAAGAGACAAAAAGACGACATACTGCACTTTTTGCGCGTCTTTATCATCCACATCTATTATATTGATACAAATCCCTTCAAAAGACTACAAAGCAACCGTGTTCACCGAACTATTCGAACTTATAATCCTATTATGTCCTTTTGTCCGCCAGCGGCGATGACCACACTTAAATATGAAGACACTTTATTACAAGACTTTTTTCAATAATTCAATATTGATGTCAATATATTTTGACACCTTTTCAAATATTGGTGACGACAATTTGAGATTTGAGAGGATAAGAGAGTATGAATTGCATATGCCAGCAATAATATTGTAAGATGATTAATGTCGAGCATTTTATGTCATATATAGAGCAGTTATCTTGTTTGTACTATTTAATTTTGAATAGGTATATATCTCATAGGCTTTTAAATTAAATTGACCATTTCACCACTTCAGCCTATCGCAGTCCACTGCTATACATAGACCTCCACAAGTTGTGTGTTTTGCCCATAGTCACCACACTGGGCAGGCGGGATGGTGACCGCAGGGCTGGCTTTGTCGCACCGAAGACGCTGCTGCCCGTCTTCGGCCTGTGTATTTCAAAGCCAGCAGTTGGATGGTTATCCTGCCATCGGTCGGCTTTTTAAGTTCGTAGGTGGTAATGGAACCTTAGTCGCCTCTTACGACTCCCGCGAAAATATAGGGTGTGACTATATTCTTTACTGCCGTAACCACACAGGCAATTAAATAAAATTACCGTCATATAATTTATAAAAAAAATTATACAATTACGTATCTATAGATGAAGTATTTCAGTTTAAAATTATTGATATCATTTAAAAATAATTATGTCCAAAACATTTCCGAAACAATAAAAACTTGGTCAGCTCCAGAACATTTTTTTTTTAATTTATTTGCAACATTAAGAAAAGCATGCATTACGTTACATCTACTTGCAAAAGCCTTTAGGCTTGTCCGCAAGTAACACTCTCACACATTTTATATAACACCTATATAATTATATTGCTATAACATTTACAACTACAATAGTTACAAAAACACATATATACTAAGCTTAGACAAGTTTTGTTAAACAATGTTTTGCGTCTACCCTACTTATTAAAAATAGCTTTTCCTTTATTAATTTAACTGTACTAGCATCGACGGTATGGTCACAAGACGATTACAAAAAACATAGGGGTGTAAGCGAGATAGTTGTTTTTATTTGCTCAGAAATAGCTGTATCTATATATAATATATAGCTATATTTAAAGTTATTCAACGTAATGTTGATACCATTCGAGTAGTGAAACAAAACGTTTAACTTTTTGAATATTTGTCAATACCTACAAGGTAAAAAAAAAAGTATCAGGTCTTCAATGACACATTTTGAACGTCATAATAAGATTATTGCAGTTCACACGCCGCCCACTCGAGACGCGCCTTGTGTCCCACAATGGGCCACAAAGGGGCCATGTCCGCGCCCATTGTGGTCAATAACAAACAATGAAACTGTTACAGATGTCAATGACTCGGCAGACAGAGGCTTTGCTCACCTGCCCGGTCACTATTTGACGTTCTTTTGATAGCATTGTGTTTAAATATCGATTGAGATCTCTATTAGAAATTTGGAAAAGAAATATTTGAAATAATAATTGATATTTTGTATTGTTGATATTTTTTAATTGTAAAAAAATTACAAAAACTTGTATTTACGTTTCGCTTGTTCACAACTTATACGACCGTCTGCAGTCCGGACTGTTTACTTTATGTTTTTAAATAAAAAATCATAAGTGATAAACCTACAACAAGCACGAATATATAAAAACTCTTTTCCGTTCTTATCGAAATTGTAAAACGGGAAGTACAAGAGAGTGTATAGTTGGAAAAGGAATGAGGAGGAGGAGGTTGAAAGTGTAGATTGGTTATCAATACACTTTCTGTCCTCAATTTTGACGTTTTATAATCTTTTAGTCATTTTACATCTGTCGTCATCATCATTGGCCTTAGTCCGTCTATCGCAGATGACTTAGTATCAGACAGACACTGTGTCGCCTAGGACACACTTCAGGAAATCGCAGAGTTGCCTAAGCTCTGCGCCACCCTCTCGACCTCACTGCCTAGGCCCACAGGAACGACGAATCGATACGTGTGGAGCCAGTTCGGCTGCAGGAGTCTTTAGCATTTTAGAGCTATGCCACGAATGCTTGACGGATACCCCGTTCCGGGTTTCAAATGAAGTTTTCCTTCTTTAGGACCCTGATGATTTTGAGCCAGGTTTATTCCTTGACTTTTACGACCCCTACGGGAAGAAAGGGGGTGGTGCTATTCTACTCGGCCGATACCACACGGCCATTACACCTGTATTTACACCAAATACATCTGTACATTAAGCAATAATCTATTACTTTCAGCTAATATGCACAGCAATGAAATAACAAGCGTGTTAGTGTGTGTAGTCGGACTGCACTAGATTTTGACTGGAATATTTTCTTCAGTACCATATCTCATTAATATAGTTCAAAGAAAAACAATAAGAAGAAGAAATTACCCATTTTACATTTAACTATAAATGTATAGAAATACGAAATTCAGTACAGCGATTTCTTAGTACAAAAAGCATCACAATCCGTCGTCTGATTATGTGTCTGATAACTTTATTATGCTGCGTTAAAACTGCAAGTTCACTTGCAAATTAAAAACTATTGGAAAATACACACTCATCAGATTTGAAACATTTTTCAAAATAAGACTACATGATTGTTTCTAAAAACAACCCTAAATTAAATTTTTAAATTGTTTTAACGGAGATAAAAATAAATTGCTGTACAATTCACTTTAAACAATTTATTCTTCGATTTTGTCTTCAGATACCTACGCGTCAGCCTGTAATATCCCACTGCTGGGCATAGGCCTCTTTCCCATGTAGGATAAGGATCAGAGTTTAATCCACCACGCTGCTCCAATGCGGGTTGGTGGATATATTTCCCACTGTGAGTAACGATCGCTATCAGATGTACATGATAACAACCGAGACAGACGGCTTAACGTGCTCTCCGAGGCACGGTGGGATGCAGGTATTTTATTTTAACTATTGCTTTAGCTGCTATATTTCACTAAGCTTACAGATTGACGTGTATGTACCTATTTTTTTTTTTTTTTTTTATTTTATCATTTTTTAGGAAAACTTACAGCTAGACAATTATTATATAGCTTTAGAATTACTACTAAAAGGCCAATTACAAGTTTTCACAGTTAGGTAGAAATTAAATAAAGTATAAACTTAAAGATATTGCGCTACAACGATAAAATCCATTATCACAAAGTAAATAATATTTGGTAAAAATATTTGCAACAGTATGAAACTCACATTAGACAACAAGATATTAATAGACTTTTTCAGAAAAAAAAAATATTAACATTAAATTTAACCTAAGAATATAAAAACTAAACTTCATTAAAAAACCCGTTAGTAACAATTTGTTTTAGTTGTCTAGGTGATGTACAGAATAGGTCAACATCGAACTGCGTAGAAATGGCATTGAAACATCCACTCGCTCGCATCAGGTAGTTATTTTGCCTATAATTTGTTTTAGCTTCGGGTATATAAAGTGTGGCTGGTCGTCTACAAGAATATGGAACACGTAAACCAACAGCATGCAAAAGTTCGGAACAATCAATGTCAATACATTTCTTCCAAAATTTACAGGTTATCTGATAATAGTGATATTCACCGCTCAGAACTGACTTATACTGCTTACTGAAACGTAAAGATTTATTTCGGCACTTTAACACTCAATGGTTTTAGACGCAAAACATGAGTCGATTTACTTACTTGATTCCGAATACCAGTCATACACGCGGTATGTTATGTATAAGCAACATCGTTAAGTGAACAGTCGCCTTAAAATTGATATTTTGTCCCCGCCGACCACCGCTGTCGGACATCGTCGACACTCGTGTCAGTCCATTAATTGACACCTGAAGACATCTGCGTTGATTCGAATTGGTGTTGATTTGACTTTCCATATATCAAATTATTTCGATGGTTTTGTTGGTCGATTTATTAAAACTAGTGGTTGCCCAGAGGTTGAAATTTGACTATAATTAAAGATTTTAATAAAAGAAAACCAGAAAAGTATGAGAATAAAGAACCTTTTAAAAAAAAATCAATTTGACTCCAAACTTTGACAATCAACAAAAGAGTATAATATGCGTGTGTGTGTCAAATACATGGTAGTGTGTGTAATGTTTTTTTTGATTTAATATATTTTTATGCATAATTAAAAAAAAGAATATTAGCATTCAGCACTCCTTCTCTATATAAACTATAAGTGTACGAAATTTCATACTCCTCCGTCCACGATAACAAGGATATAAAATTTTTGCTTCTCGTATTATAATATATAGATGTCGACGTACATTTAATCTATTCCATTCTAGTTTTTATTATTTTGATACCTATGTAATGTATGATACCTACTGTATTGTAATAATTTACGTTATGCCTCAAATACGAGTGGGATCTCAATATATAGCCAAACTTTGATATTTTTCAGAAATGTTTTGTAATTGTGTACGATAATGAAAACATATTAATGGTTATAATATTAATACTGTTCCAAACGTATAAATATTATATAATTTTTATTTACTTTCAATTAATATGTAATCGTTGTGTCACCATTTCTATTTTTATTACTAACCAAACTACTTTTAAGACCTTATCTTTCCATATAAATTGTTTCATTTTTCGTTTTTTGTTTTTTTGTTTTTGAGTCTTTGATATTGTTTTGTTTCGAGTAGAGCTTTTAAAAAAAATCAATTGACTGCTTCACTTCTGTGAATGGTTACGTAATTTTAAACTGATATTAATTAAGTTTCTAAAAGAATATAAGAATGTAAATTTTTAAATAAAGGCGCTAAGACGAAATAGAAAATATTCGACTATATATAATAATACCACTTAAAATATAGTCATGTAAATAAATCCAATCAAACTCACATAAAACTCAATCGTGGTTCAATTCAACTGTGAATACTCAATACGATTATTAATCAATCAATAGATTCCTACAACAAAGGTATCCTAAGTGCAAAATAACAAAAAAAAACGCATCCTTTACCATTCTCTGTACGACAGGAAACAACAATCAATACAAACAACCCATTACTCATTGACGTTCATTCACTTACCCGTTCATTCATTCATTATCTCAAACATGTTAGCAAACAGTTTGTATTCAATTAAAAATGACAAAAAAAAAACAAAAAGAATAAAAAGTTCGAGTTACGCGTTGTTTTCCGCTGTCGAGCGATCGATGCCCACCGTGCCGAGTGTCGGGTTGCGGTTCAATACTTCACTTATCGACGCGTTTTTGTTTGTTTTCGTGTTTCTATAGATTTGTGTTTATTGAAAAAGAAAGCGTTCGCAGATAAAGATCTTGATGTACGGAATATGGGCTGTGTGAATGACGTAGATTAATTTCAAATTTAAAATATACTTCAAGTATATTATAGGAAGGCTTTCGACTCCTCGTTTAAAGTTATTTTAGTTTCAACTAACTCAATTATCAAAATAAAACCGTGTGGTGTCGAGTGATAATAGATAGCAACAAAGTTCCTTGTTATAAAATATTAATTTCAAGTTCTTTTCGAGGTATAAAGAAAATAATTATTCGGGTATACATTTTTTTATTATGATTTTTTCATCGATAAAAATCACAAAAAAAAAATACTTTACAAAATTATCTTAACACCTTTTGATTTGTAAAAATATATAAAAATTATCGAATGCAAACTGCAATAATAATAACAGTCATCATTGGACTTTGCATCATGGACTTTCATTAGACAGTATACACAAAAAAAAATTTACGCTTTTTTTAACGTTATCGACGTTTTTTGCCGGCTAGTGGGACCCCTGCGGAATGCCCCATAAGGAACTTCGTTCCAGAAACTATTAAACTACTAGATTAGTAATTTTTATGTACTGAATAAAATGTTAAAATTAGATTTAATACCAAAAACCAACGCGCTCTATTTTTTCCAGCCAGTTTTAAAATTATCTCTGAAAGTGTAATGAATTTCATTTACAATATTTGAAGTGGGTTGTAGGAGAGCGGTAATTGTAACACTACAGCTGTAATTCTTTTGTAGACCTTATTAATACTTTGGCCTAATAATAGTCTATTGTCTTATGGAGGCTATTACTGAATCTAGACGTTTCAAATGTATGTACGTGTGTATGTAAGTGCGTCCCTGTGTATTTAAATATATGGTCTGTAGGCCAAACAATTCCTAATTTATATATATAACATAAAGTATGAGGTGTTCGTATAGAAATTCAAATTTAACATTTATTATAACTTTAAAATATTCTGACAGTAAACAGTTAACTTTCTCTATTCTACATCCCGAAGTTGTGATCTTTCATTAACTTGAAGGACATTAGAACATAAGACGCAAAAGGTCTTTTCAATAGAGTATGCTTTGATTACGACAATTTAGTATTTTAGTAGTTCGGAGTTCTCGTAGGCGCGTAGCAACACCGTAGCGTGCCGTGGAACACTATGTTCGTTCCCAGATATTGACGTCTTATTGCGTAGATGGGTTTCTGATATTAATAACTGCTTAGAACCGGGTATTAAGCGAGTAATTATAATAGGCATTACATATTTATACATTAACTACACTTTTACATAAACGTGACTTACCGAAATTGACATTTTGAAAACTCCCGATAATATTTATTGATTTTATTAAAATACTTCGGCGAATTAATTTCTAATAACAATATTAATACAAATAGAGACTAAATATTTTACGGTCTTAAGTACACGGCACTTACAAAAATAACTTGAGTTTAACGTAGAATGAAACAACAACTTCAGTGACCATACAGAGTATTCTAACTAAAAATGGTTATAGTTTGTAGTGACCGTGAAAGTTTAGGAACTTATATTCCATATTTATGAAAGAAACATTGAGCTAAAATTTAATAACATTTACTTCAATATTTTGTATGATTTAGTGTGTAATGAGTATTGAAACAACTTTTTCGGATTTCATCGCGGTTTATTTAGATGTCGGTTTAGATGCGGTGTCTTTTAGATGCCCGACGTTTCGGATAACTCATGTAAAATAATAAAAATTAGAAAAAGAATAAGATAAAATCTGAAAAGAATCAAAAAAAGAATCTGAAAAATAATCTAAAAAGAATCTGAAGTTGTTTCATTATAATGAATAAAATTCGCGTAAACATTAGAAAACAATATAAGGAATATTGTTTGATTAAGCTGAGTATATCAAGATTATCTTGTATTGTTTATTGAACTTACACAAATCATATATTTAGGGTCACAAAAATATGATGTGTTTACGACGTTTCAGAAAAAAAAACGTATAATGTCTAAAATATTTCACATAAAACTTATATAATAAACCTATAATAATTTAACAAAAAGGTGTGACATATTTTTATATAACAACGGAGACCAATAATAGAAATAATTTAATAATAAACAAATTCCCTATTTCCCCGCTACACAATGCCCGCAGCTGCTTATCATCGCACATATTTACGACACATACACTGTGACACGTCGTGACGGGTATTGTGGGACTACCCCATTATGTAAATAGCTAAACATTGTAATTTGGCCCGCGAGGGAGTGACCTCAGAATAATGTTATTAGAAATGCTATAGGAGGTGTAGACGCAAATTATTATTGTGGAAAATGGGAATTGAAATAAATATTCAAACATGTATTTATGTACTAAGTAATACAAAATCTGTTCTTATTCATGTTATTTAAATCTACTTTGACCCTTTTAATAACCAATATGAACTTACTGGACTCGGAATATATTTATAATATTTGTAGTAAGAAGAACCATAAAAAAAAATTAAAAAACATTGTTGTAAATATTGACAATAGATTATTTAATAATTATAAATCTAGTCACATGTACAACCTGTACGAAAGCCGACGTTATCAAGTCCTCGCATTTTTATATTATTACAATCTTGTACTGAATCATTTGCTTTATTTACAATAATAGATACACTCTTAAAAATAGTTTTGAAATATACGTAATTTAACTTTATCTATCCATTAAAATCAATTTCTTCTCCTACTGGGAAAAGAAGTAGGTATATACGACCAGTGAGAGGTTCCAGGCTGAATCAATGATTAAATTAAACTCAAATGTACAAGACGTACCACATCTGTGATAAATAAACTCTATAGTAACATTGTTAGCACGTCCCCGCAACCGAACACCTCGTCAGCGAGAGATCGAGCCGATAAAACACGTGATTGACAATTTACTCGCACGAAACGAAAACAAAAAACATTGTTTACCACGTCGCTGTGGACACACATTTGTGTGACACACGCAACAAGATGACAATCAAAAAATTACACACAAATAATAAAATTATAATCAGACAATTGCTATCTTTTATTATATAACTATGTATACGTTTGAAATATTTCAGATAAAAAAAGTCGCTGAGTATGATTTAAGGCTCGTTTGTGAAGGGGAAAAAGATACCAATCTGTGAACAATGTTTAAAACATTATTTCATAGATCGATATTATATCAAAAATATATAATCTAATATATAAAATTCTCGTGTCGCGGTGTTTGCAGTTAAACTCCTCTGAAACGGCTTGACCGATTCTCATGAAATTTTGTCTGCATATTGGGTAGGTCTGAGAATCGAACAACATCTATTTTTCATCCTCCTAAATGTTAAGGGTAGTCCACCCCTAAATATATTTTTCAATTTTTAGATAAATCATATATTTTTTATTTTATTATGATCTGGCGTTGAAAAATACATACAACCCTAAATTTTCACCCTTCTACCACCAACCCCTATTTTTAAATAGCGTTTAGCGGCAAGACGTTTGCCGAGTCAGCTAGTCTTATATATACAATTCTCGTGTCACAATGTTAGTTTACATACTTCTCCGAAACGGCTGGATCGATTCCATCGACCAACATATATTTTTTATACTTCTAAGTGACAATGGGGGGTCAGCTAGTAATTATATAATATTGTATATCTAAAAGAGTTTTCAAAGAAATTTTAATGTCGTGTCAGTTAGTCGTACAGACAATAAAAATAGCTATAAGGTGTATTCAATGTAAGAAGAAAAAGGACGTCGCAATCTTAGTAATAGAGTTACGGAAATAAAACGACTTGCTCTCAATGATTTTCATAATATAATAATAATAATACCAGACAGTCTTCTTTTAGTGTGATAAAATACTGTATCAGGGCTCTGGAAATGCACAACACTAGCACAAATGCCCCAACCACATATAAACACGAAAGACGTAAGGGAATATAACACGTGGTTCAATAAGTCCCGAGACTAAGTACTAAAAAAAGGTCTTTTTTATAAAATTAATTTTTATTCATCAACATAGTCTCCTCCAAGAGCGATACAGTCCCTCCAACGCTTTTCTAACTTTTCTATCCCATGTGTGTAGAACGATTAGTCTTTGGCTTCAAAATAAGCCTCCGTTGCTGCGATAACTTCACTATTTGAGTCAAATTTCTTACCCTGAAGCATTTTTTTGAGGTCTGCAAACAGCCAGTAATCGTTGGGGGCCAAGCCTGGCGAATAAGGGGGATGAGGAAGCAATTCGAAGCCCAATTCGTTAATTTTGGCCATCGTTCTCACGGACTTGTGACAAGGCGCGTTGTCCTGGTGAAACACCACTTTCTTTTTGTTCATGTGAGGCCGTTTATCCGCAATTTCGTACTTCAATCGCTCCAATAAGCACATGTAATAGTCACTATTTATATTTTGCCCCTTTTCAAGGTAGTCGATGAAAAGTATTCCATGCGCATCCCAAAATATAGACGCCATAACCTTACCGGCCGATTTCTGAGTCTTTGGACGCTTCGGGCGGCTTTCACCAGCCGCTCTTCACACCGCTGCCTGCCGATTGGATTCCGGAGTGAAATGGTATAACCAGGTTTCATCCATTGTTACATACCGACGTAAAAAATCCTTTTTATTATGATTCATCAGCGCCAAACATCGCTCTGAATCATTGATACGTTGTTCCTTTTGATTAGTTGTAAGCAAACGCGGCACCCACTTAGAAAAAAGCTTTTTCATGGCCAAATTTTTATGTAAAATAGTGAAAACACTACCAGCTGAAATCTTCACTATCTCGGCTATCTCTCGCACTTTTACCTTCCGATCTTCCAATACGATTTTGAGGACTTGGTTAATATTTTGTTGAGTCACTGCTTCATTTGGACGACCTGAGCGTTCCCCATCATTGGTGTCCATGCGACTGCGTTTGAAGTCGGCATACCACCGACAAATGGTTGCTTTAGAGGGAGCTGATCCTGCATAATATTTTATAAGCCATTGCTGTGCTTCAACGGTATTTTTTCCCATTAAAAAACAATGTTTTATCAACACGCGAAACTCGTTTTTTTCCATTGTATCGAAATTACAACCGTAGCGTCACTTAAATGTTTCAAAATCAATAATTTTATTGTTCCATTTTTAAAAATTTGACACATATTCTTGTATTGATAGCCAGTACTTTTTAAAAATCAAAAGAGTTTTTAATATATGCGCCATTTCCAGGTTAGTCTCGGGACTTATTGAACGATCTAGTAGACTTAGACCAAGCTTGATATCGACGAGCAAAATACGGTAAAAATTAATACAAGCTTACGCACAAATGTTTTTGACTTAATTTTTTTTTACTTATTTTGATTTATTTTCTTACTATATTTTTTTTGTTTATTTTAATGCTGACCATATTCTATGTAATTTAAGAACTTCTGTAAGTGTGTGTAAAGTAAGCAATTACCTAAATACTGATATTGACCTTGTTAATATTATCTTTGTTGTTGTACTGCTTATCGGTGTTGACTTATGAATCAATAAATAAGATTTTTTTGCATAATTCTGCATAAATATTTCTAATAATAACAAAAAAAGTATTAATAATACAACCAAAATAAACTCACACAAAGGCTTCACGAAAAGTATGTCAAAGTAGGTAACTACTTTAAATCTGTACGTGACAGACGACAACCCTTTGCCATTCTGTCATTATATACTCCACACTCGTCAGACATCCTAAATTATACTTTAGGAGTAAAAACTTAAAATCTAAATTGCGCTGACGTCTCAATACGTCAGTGTCAAAATTATTAGTTAAGTTTAACATGTAATTTGAATAGATTTGAAGTGTAAAATGCGTTGAATATTCAATTCGATTGTTTGTTTAATGGGCGCCATCAGATGAATACAAAACACTGACAAACGATGCATCTGCTTTATACAAATGTTCATAATACTTTGTGCCATATAAATATAATTTTATAATACAACTTAGTGGAATAAAACGCTTCGATATTCTGTATAAGAGGCTGAACTATTGACAAAATGTTATGGTTCGGGATTTTATATTATGTAAAAAGTTAGACTATACAGACAGTTGCAGATACGATTAGGTTCACAATTGGTTTTTTTGGGACTTTTAAAACCAATCTAAGATCGTTTTATCTCGAGGTCTTACTATAATTTAAAACATTATTTTAAACATTATTTTTTCTTTATTTTAGTATTATTAATATATAAAGCTTACTATTAACATCATGTCTGAAATATATATTTATTACCAAGAAAAGTAAGAAACTTGAAAGCACACCTGGAAGTAATTAGCGATACTCTACTCCGAGTGATCTACGGTGCAACTAACTTGAGTAGAAATTACGCAATGTCGTCAAAAATTATGTAACAAATTATTGTTATGTCCATGTTATGCAATTAATCATATTACACTTATGTCATTATATTTTTATAGAGATTTACGTACATTCCTCCGTTATAGGCATGACAGTTCTTACAAGAAATTCCAGTAACTTGATTTATAAATATCATTTGTTTGCTTCTTACTTCTTTTGACGTATTAAATTATATCCTTAAATTGCTAGCGTGTGCGTTATGTATCAACAGATGTCTGTCTCAAAATCAATTTCAATTCTGATATTATCTTGAGGCGTGCGTATTGCGTCTGTTCGTGTGTTAAGTGTGTGAACGTAAAGGAATTACAACAAACTCGGCTCACAGACGCGTCGAACGTGATAAAGGGCGCGTGACGGCTGCTGATTGCCAATAACGGAGCTGATCGAGTTACTGCGCCCCAAACTGCCCTAGCGACCCGCCCTGCAGAGTGAAAAAGATTGATAAATAGTTCGCCCACTTTAGATTAACTGGGAAGATCAAATCTAATAGCAATATCAAATAAGTGGACGCTTTACTTTAGTCATTTTTTGTGAAAATGTTTTGCGCTAAAAGCGAGTTGTAGCGTCACTCTCACACTGTTTATGTAAGTTATACACCTAATAAGTATAATAGTATTTCAATATTAACTGTACTAATACGAATAGCAAGCGTCAAGGTTTATATCCATGGAAAAACGATGACTTAGTAGCCAATGATTGGATTAGACTACTAAGAATTAATAGTTTTCATATGACCTTTTTGATGTAAACCTTTCTAATATGAGTTTACCACATCGCCACAATACGCTACAGGACTGTCCCACGAACTTATTAAACTAAATATTTATGGAAACCTATAAAAAGGTAGTAGTATCCTTCTCCTACATGGGGAAAGAGGCCTATGCCCAGTAGTGGGATATTACAGGCTGTAGCGATAAAAAGGTAGACAGCCTATAGTAAGAGCTAAAAATAAAAAAGGAATACGCTTTTCGTATAAAACGAAGCGAACGTTAAACAGTTTGATGACGTGAAGCGAGCCGTGAGCGCCTCTTGAATATCAAGCCCTCCTCGCGGCGCTGCTGACGCGGCAGCTCCAGTAAAAACGCGTGTACAGCAATCGCGGTAAATAAAACTCGTTTGCCGCATATTTGAAATGTCATCTGCATTTGGCTTATTTACTTTCGATTTATCCCTAATCGTCGGGATGGATTTTGTATGAAAGAAAATTTGTGATAATGAACCGGAAATTACTGAAATTTAACCGACGTTTTATTATAACGTACGTAACGTTTTATTATATTGCATAAGAAATATAGTGTATAAAAATTAATATTACTAGTGTGTGTAGTGGCTCGTGAGTCGAAATTCGACCATAATTAATTTAAATTATAAATTAGAACTCTTTTAAGGTTCTGTTGTCAAAGACTATAGTTCTATTATAATAAAAAAAAGAGTATATATGTGTGTATTAAATATATGGTAGTATGTGTAATTTTTTTATTTATTGATTTAATCTATTTTTGTGCATAATTTTAAAAAAATAGTCGTATTTTGCACTCCTTCTCTATATAAACTATAAGTGTGCGAAATTTCATATTCCTACATCCACGTAATTTTCGTAAAAAGAGGTACAAAGTTTTTGTTTCACGTATTAGGTATAACATATAAATAATATATATCAAACTATATAAAATCGTAAAAGGACGCAAAGGACACGTGTGCTTAGTTTTCATCAAGAATCAATTTCGATAGAAATTCCAAACGTCTATATATATCATATCTAATTAGTGTATAAGCTATTGTCGCTTATCGTATTCCCCATTTTCCTCGTCGGTTCATGTGCGCATGAAAATTGTGCAAATGAATCGTTTTACGAAATTTACTTCGTGTTAATTTTCAAATATTTACCACCGAGCTGCGCAGTTTCTCTTACGTCAACATTTTTACACACTTGAGAATGGTTAGACGCCGCGTTGGCGCAACGGTCAGAGCCATGGATTGTACCTGTTGCGCCGGCGGTTGCGGGTTCGATGCCCGCACATGACGAACATTTATATTGGCCATACAGATCTTTGCCGTGGTTTGGGTGTTTGCAGGCTGAAGCGAGAATGGTTAGACGACTTAATATATATTTTGGCTTCTAGTAAAAAGTTTTTGAAAAATAACAAATCAATACGTAAAGATTGTTTATCTAAATCTGAAACTAAAATATTTCTTCTAAAAAGATGTACCCTTAGAAGACTGCTTAGCAGTTCTTTTAATTTTTTAAAGTTTGTAAATAAATACAGAGAGAAACAAAACCGGTTTTGTTGTGGGTTTCTTTTATTCAAAATCGAGTCTCAATTGCTTTATCTGAAAATTGCAACACATCAAAAAACCGCTCAATATCGAAAGCAACTATTGGGCGATGAAATGAAATAATTCCACGATAGCTGCGGGCGGTGTGAGCGTCAAAGACTTACCCATGTCGTTTTCCGACACTCTTCGAGAGGTTTCAGGGGTGACGTGGGAGGGGGGCGCACGGTTACGTGGAGGACCCTCGAGGGCGCGAGCACTCTTTAGGAAATCGCAAATCGTCCGATGCGACAAGTGCGATGCGCTGGCGTTTGACGGAGCTAAGAAACTATTTGGTAACATTTTTGTGACATTTTAAATGTTTTATTTACTTAAATCTATTATGTATCTTAAAATACATAATATTTGTTAGAATATATGTATGTTATAGAGGTCTTGTACAAAACAGGAATAAATTATCACGCAATTTAGTAAACAAATTAGTATATGAAGCAATTGATAGGTCTCATTTTAGCTGTCAGTAACCTTTTGGCGGGCTTAGCTCTAACCTTTATATAACATCTTTTTTGTTCAATTTTAGTTTATTTTAGCATAGTTTTCATCGACCGACACGAGTCATCTAAAACCTAAACAGGATCACAGTTCTTGAATCATGGCCAAATTTGTTTTAGAAAAACGCTTCTTTTTATTTTTAAGTAATCCTTATCATTCATGTACCATTTTACTAGTTATGGAGAAAGTAATAGGTATGGAGTATAAAACGAAACAATGGGCGTCGAAACGTTGAAACGCGATCAAAACTTTAATGTTTCAAATTTTTAATCTGAATTTACGTAACTGCAGTTTTGTTCAAATTATACCAACTAATAATAATAATAAATATTCTATATTATACACCAAAGAAAAATACAATGTATTAAGATTAGTCTTAGCTTTGTACAATAGCCGGCCTTACCGCTTCAAAGGGATCTTTATCAGGCAACCGTGTTGCGGAGGAAATTATGACCAGTGAACACAGACAGGCATAAGTGTACTTATAACATATAGATTAATATATAAATAAATAATAATAAAAATTAGACTAAAAACTAGCTAACCTAAAAAACTTTTTTTTCTATTTACAACTGCTTATTAGATTAAGCTTAAGTATAATATAAATTTACGTCATCAAATGTTGACGGTAAAGTTATGAATTATCTGATCACCATAAAAATACATTTTAAAAAACATATTAAGCATTTTCCCATCGTCTTTGCGATTATTTTAGTTCATGTAAAGCGAATCATGTGATATCTGTCGGTTGCCACGAATTATAAATACCTACAAATATCTACACAATACACACACGGTCGTCTGTTCCTAAAGTTAGCAACTTAATGCTCGTGTTATATATAGGTAACAGCCGACTGATATAGCTACATATTTTTTTTTGATAAACATACATATAAATAATACATATATAAATAAATATATACATTACACCCAGACTCAGGGTGGGAATCGAACCCACAACCCCCGGAGCAGAAAGCAGGGTCACTACAAACTGCGCCAACGGGCTAGTCAATTATAACAAAGTTCGTGTATTATTTGTTGTAAATAAATTTTTATCAGTCTTTATTTTACACGTGTCAACTGTATTCTTAGCTCCAGTGCGCCGACAGCGAGGCGAGCCATTAGGTTGCGGATAGACGATCGTCCCGAGAGGCACCGAGAGGCCCCGAGAGGCGAAACGCTCACAAATTATCACATTGCCTTCCAACCGGCTTTTTCCTTACCACTCATCGTTCACTCGACGCTAGTGTAAAGTCAATTAAAACGCCGGCTTTGCACAGATTGGTCTTTAGAATTTTGGCACCTTGACAAAAAATTCTATGCTACGTGATGTATTGTAGCTACGGTCCGGCAGCTCGACGCCGGCGATGTTCGTACGAGTGCTCTGCGTGTCTGGTGTTGACTTTTAGATCTTTATCGGGTCTTATAATGTCTTTTAACTTTTTATATTGTTCCAACTTAATTTACAAAAATCAATAAACCCAGTAATTTTTTATAGTAGGTATTGAATATTATTACATAAAATTTTACATATTGTAGTATGTCTATTATCCGGGTTATTTTAAAGTTTTCTTCGCAAAATCACACGTCAGACCAAGCCAGTTGTTTCCGCTTCAAATTTATTACTTCATAACTAAAATAAAATAATAGGAAAACTGCTCGTTTTGGACACTTTCCCCTTTTGTTTTTATTCTATTGTCTTGCGGTTGGCCTTGTTTCACAACAATGGCGTGCAAGAGGCTTAAATTGGTTTCCACACTTCCGCTGTTACCGGTGAGGACATCAGCGGTTTATCAGACACGCTCTGAAAAGTAAACACCGAAAAAATCTTGTTGTAACAAAACAAATAAGTCAAATAAAATAATAAAAGGAATAAATAAATATGTATTCACTCATCACAGCCTTGACGATATACACAGAAATGGTGTGCATCTTATAACTTAGGTAAGTCAATATTTGTATGAGTCTGATGTCTACGATAGATATGGAAATATCTGAGATACAAGTCATCAGGTTCATCATGATATATGAGTATAAAAAATCTTATTTAAAAGAAAAAACTATGTGTAAAATTTTTATTCTGAAGAACTAGAAAATTTTTCGGCGCGTAAACATTGATTAGAGACCATGTGTGTAGTATATATGTAGTATTATTCCTTTTAATTTGACTTTGACTATATGGGTGCATTATATAAATAAAATGCCATTGAGATGAAGGATTATAACTTAGGCAAAGAAAAAAAACCAAAACATATTAAACGCTAAAGTTCTGTTTACGCATTTGACAATACATCTAAAATAAATATTTCTTATACATTTAATCTTAAAAATGGGTTCATATTTCATTGCTACATCCAACTCGACAAAGGCACAATGCGCGGTATGTGTCGTCAACTGTCAAAACATCCGTGTCATGTCGTAGTCGTCGGAGATTTGTTAACAAGTAAACTGTCAAACGCGAGTGTTGTTGTTCAATGTTGTTGAAAGAGGACACCTTTGTTTGACGTGCACATGCAAGAAGGCGTGGTTCAAACAAACGTCTGTTCGATGCTATCCGTAGATAGAAATGTCTCAAGATATTACATACTACAACACACATTAGTCACGCCATTTTCGGCGCGAACTTTGCAGGCCTATGTCCAGCAGTTGACTGCGATAGGCTGAAGTGATGATGATGATGATGATTACATACTCATATTATAAAGATGTGCTTAAACTACATAAAACCTAAGATGATTTCATGTGTCAGAAAACATGTCAAAGATATTAATTTTTGATAAAAAGAATATCGTTCGAGTGTACCTACAAAAGGTATAATATAATACATATAATAATATATTATTTGTGATTAAATTTGTAAATTATTGGATGGAAAATCTACAAAATCGATTGTAACTCGTAACAAAGGTCGCGATTAAGAATAATAGTTATTATATATTGTAAAACGTCAATATTTTTCTAATTCCTATCGTACCGGAATATATTTAAAGTGTTAAAATATTATATAATATTATAATATTATTTGACTGTTAAAAAATAAATAAGATTAAATTATATAATATCTAATTATCAATATAATTTTATTTCTACCAAGTATATTGTTTACTAGCTATGTCCGCGACTTCGTTCGCGTGAAATTTAACAAAAAAAAGTTATTGTTCAGTTCGCAGAGTCATAAAATGAATAAATTTCTAAAATAATGTAGCCTAAGTTTAGCCTAAGTTTCCTTACTACATCAGCTATCTGTCAGTGGAAGTCCCGTCAAAATCGGTCCAGCCGTTTCAGAGATTAGCCGGAAAAAAACAAACAGACAGACAAAAATTGTACAAAATGTTATTTTGGTATATGTACCGTGTATACATTCATGTGCGTTTAGTAAAAAGTGGTTACTTAAATATTACAAACAGACACTCTAATTTTATTTATTTGTATAGATTAAATTTAACTCGTATGTCGTGTTAACCGTTTGACCGAAATTTAACAATCCGTGTCAATCAATTAGATAATGCATCAACTTGAGAAGAAGGTGAATGATCGGAATGTCGTCATATCACAAAGCTATTGTCAAACCCCTGAATGGAAGCAACTGAATGTGACAGCGAATCAATTTTATCGATCTCTTAATTTTTTCCTTAGCTTTTTTCTTCGTTCTTTACCTCTGCTCTTGCTAAATTTAATTTTAAATGCTTCTTAAACTTCGTACGTACAGGGCACAAGCGCCGGAAACCAGCAGTCGCTTGAAATGTTTACATTGTGAAAGTTAGTGTTTAGGCCCATACACTAGTATTCATACAAAATTATATCTTTATAAACAGCCCACAAAGTCTTTTATTTTAAATACTATTCAAGTTAGTAATTAAATTGGAATAGATGATGATGATCCTACCAATGTTAAAAATGCGAAAAGTTTGTGACGATGGATGTATGTATGTGTACGCTACAGCTCGCCGTAGCAAAACTGTAATCATATGTAAAGTCGGAACTGTAATCTTGAGTGAGCGCGGGTGAAACTGCGTGAGACATCTAGTGTCATACCTATAGTTATAAGTCATTCGGGTAAGGATCATCTTTCTGATTGGAGACAGCCTCGCTGAGGCCCACTCCGCTGATGGACGCGCACAATCCGCCTTTGTGACCGCCCCGAGCGTCGTACACCGCGTACCACGGTTACTTGCACACTATGAATAAAATGCCATTTACATATTAATTATTTACTTATACCATTTTATAGGTAAGGCGCAGCACGAAAAATTCTGCTCAAAATCTGGAGCAAACTGCCTGGAGAAGTTGCCTTAGCATCACAGAAGGTAATGGTCGACAACGCGCTTGCGATGTTTCTGGTGTTGCAGGGGTAGATAAATATATATATATATAAAATAATACTGTTTACTATACACCAAAAAGGATTTATATATTATTCTTTTTTGGGCATTTTTATAATCGAACATCAATCAATCGAACAAATTGTTACATCAATTTTTATACAAATTGTTATCGAAACAATGGAACCTGGGAATAACAGTGCAATTATTTTGTCCACGACTACTGGTGACAGGAACGCTGTCACATTTTTTGACCACATTGCGTTTTAAAGGGGAAATGCAGTCTTGGCACCATTTTACATGATTTATACCACAATTATCCATATTAAAAAAAACCCATACAATATAATTATATCTAACGATACAAAATTCGTAAGTTACCTCGTTACGTTCGATAAATTTTCATACCAAATAAATGATTGTACCTTAAATCGGCGCGCCCTTCCCGCGGCCGACGCTGTAAGATATATTTTTCCGATGTTTAGAAATAGAAGTATTGTCAACTGATTGGAGTGGATCGCTCTGTGATGTTTTCATTTCGCATTTCCATATTATTTTGTTTGAGCCGTATTCTTTGTGCCCAGCTAACGAAGAGCCCTACAAAAAACTTTGAAAATGAGAACCTTCTCTTTGAGGCCGGCGTCATTACGTTGATGTATAATTTACTTTCTGCTTCTTATTTCGTTTTCTTTATGTAAGGTTATTTTTTTTTTGCGTTCTTGTTATTGTTCGGAGGTAGTATTTCATTTGCAGCGCCCGGAGCTTCGACTGCGGATACTTTTAAAAAACTCGAGAGGATCTTTGATATTACAGAAATAGCCTTTGTCTTAAAGATTACAAAATTAAAGGAAAAACAGATATTTCAAAATATTTTATTGAGAAGAATGTCAATCTATACAAGTAAATAAAATTGAAGTGTCTGTTTGTAATATTAAAATACCGCTTTTTTCTAAATGCATATGGTTGTGTACGCGATACATATACATTTTTTACAATTTTTGTTTGTGTTTCTGTCTCTTTATTTGGTTGTTCCGGCTAATTTCTGATACGGCTGGACCAATTTTGACGGGACTTTCACTTGCAGATAGCTGATGTAATATGGAGTAACTTAGGCTACATTTGTTTTAGTAATTTATTTATTTTATAACTCTGCGAACTGAAAAATAACTTTTTTTTTTAAATTTTACGTGGACGAAATCACGGGCATAGCTAGTTGTCTTATATGTTTTAAATAATTGTTTTTTTTATGTCACTAGGTCGGCAAACAAGCGTACGGCTCACCTGGTGGTAAGCGATTGCCGTAGCTTATAGACACCTGCAACACCAGAAGCATCGCAAGTGCGTTGCCGACCCATTCCCCAATCCCCCCTGGAGCACTCACCAACAGGAACACAATACTGCTTGAAAACAGTATTATTTAGCTGTGATCTTCTGTAAGGTCGAGGTACTACCCCAGTTGGTCAATTGTTTAAAATGTATGATATAAGTTCATATAGAATTACAAGTTCATTTTTGCTACGTTATGTATCAATTCTTTATTCAAGTTAGCTTAATTTTTACTCTTACGGACCATTTTTCACCATTACTTGAGGTACTATAGTATTTGTTTGTGCAGAATAAAGTAATTCGGTGTATACACTGCCGTAAACAATGAAGCCCCGATAACTTGCTTATTGTAGTTTGCGTTGATGTCTTTTCTACGTTGTTGGTATTGATACGTTCAGTGCGCTACAGATTTACATGTTTTACTGTTTTCTAATGTTTACGCGGATTTCACTCATTATAATGAAACAACCTCTTTGTATTCTATCGCGGTCCACTAAGCCTTTTAGATGCCCGACGTTTCGGATTATGCTGAGAACTTTTCACTTTTGTGATATTAAAAATATGAGGTTTTACTTCAGCAACATAACTACATAAAACGATAATGTTTAAGTATTTTCATAAACAATAGTTAACTACATAACGTAACAAACAAAAGCTGTTTAATGTGAATTAATTATTAATTAACTCAATTATAGATAGAGATTATTAGATTTATTCATATTAATATTAATATTTTCTAGATTTATTCTTCTTTTTAACCGACTTCAAAAAAGGAGGAGGTTGCTCAATTCGACCGTATATATATATATATATTATGTATGTTCGGGGATAACTCCGTCGTTTATGAACCGATTTTGATAATTCTTTTTTTGTTGGAAAGGAGATACTCCTAGTTCGGTACCATGATAAGGAAACCAGGATCTGATGATGGAATCTCAGAGAAATCGAGGGAAACTCTCGAAAATCCGCATACCTTTTTACTGGGTGTACCGATTTTAATGATTTTTAATTTAATCGAAAGCAGATGTTTATCATTTGGTCACATGTAAATTTCATCGAGATTTGATTACAACTTTTGGAGTAATCTTTGATAATGAGTATTTACTTGACTATTTTTTCGTCCATCTGCGTTGTATTACTTGTCGATATAACTGAAGTCGGTTTTTCTTCGATTGCCTGCAAACACAATTATAATATTCTCTCGTTACTTCAAAAACAGCTAAAACCGCAAAACAAGACTAGTATGTCATATTCAAATCAGTTCTGATAATATGATATCGAGCGAAGGCCTCTCCGCTCGGGAGTCGATTTGTTGTGAATTTATTATGTATGTGGACGAGGCGCGACCTCTTCAGGGCGACATGGAATAACTTCGCCTGATTTCCTTATTCAAATCTGCAGATAGGTATTTTCGTAGGAATTGTCACTTATAAGTTCTGTTTAATATTTTCTATCGCCATGTATTTGAGTTACACTCTCGTCGCCGGCATGTCTGATGTAATCTAAATATGTAAAGGGGTTACGTGTGAAACTTTCCACGGATTGAATATCAAGTTATTATACAAATAGTACCTTTGCTTCGTATGCTGAGCACTTTTATCACTTTTGTGATATTGTTAAGTATTATTTATTATACATGAAGAAGAAATACAAAACATATGTAATAAAAATATGAGTTGTATTTATTTATAGTTATCGGGAATGTAGAGGATACTATGATAAGTAATGACTATGGACACTTACAATAACTAAGGCTACACGTGTTTAACTGCACAAAAAAGTAATTTAATGTATGTATATTCTTATATAAATGATATAATAATACTATTGATTTAGATTACTGTCTTAGTAAAGATGCAAAGATCCAAAATAGAAATACAAATTATTTTAATCAAAGACAGAGCTAAGGAAATAATACGTAGGCACGTTGATAGACGTAGAAAGATCGTGATAAAGTTATAATACACGTCGCGCTGTCGCAAACAATAAGTATGATACAATAACAGCAGTGTTCTTGAAGCGAGCCGTCAGCAGAACTATCACCTACGTAATAAACATAATGGCAGCCACCACCCACAGGCGCGCAATAAAGGATATTGCACCTCCGGCTGCAGAGAACTACTCCCACTATAATGTCATTGTTTTGAGATGATGATGGGGGGGCGGGGGTTAGGGAGAGGGCGGGGAGCGGGGAGTCATTAGCGGGAAGACATCGTTACTGGGCGGAACTGCGTCGTTACCTAGAGACAAAGCTTCTAGCCATATGCCTGGCCATTTTTGCGCTGGATAGCTCAGGAGCTGGATGCAAATTTCTATTTGTATTCTTAAATAGGTATAGCACATTTGAACTGTAATTGTGTTTTGTAGTTGTACATAGGAGATGCTTTATTTCCTAATGTCACAAACAACAAACAAACAACAAAAAAAATAACGTTTTCTAGAGAGCAAATTAAATAAAAAAATTATTTTCTTTTTCAACTAATTGTAATAGACATTATTATGGCAGAGTATCAACTACAAATGCAACCTACGTTATGAAAGTTCATAATAATTTTGTTTCAAAATATTTCAGCAGCATTAGCTTTGTTTCGCAAGCACTTCAACATTAAAAATATACTGAAAAATACCTACAAATGAACACCTACAGCAAAGCCACAAAAATAATTGTCTATGTACACACCGTGTGTATTATAATTAAAGAAATGAAGTGAAGTACACGAGGGACGCCGCCGCCCTGCCTATCCCCGCTATCTACGGCGCGTCGCCTCGCGGATTCATCTCGTTCGTTAGTAAATGCATTCCGTAATGAGCGTTTTGTGCGCAAATGTAAAAATATATAAAATGCACTATCAAGTAATGCGGGGAGTTGCGCGCCGAACGGAAGCGTCTCCTCCGCTTTTAGCGATCTTATTCTAGCGAAAAAATAATCAAAATGGCGACAGATGTCGTGCATACAACGCGTTGTGTAATTAATATTATTATTGTATACTTTTAATAACTTCTATAATTGTTTTACAAATATTAGAATTTGAAAAATGTGTCTGAAATTAACAATTGAAATTGAATATTCTGATCCGATCAATACTGTTTCCCGTTAACAAAAAGTGCAATAATCCAGTTTTTAAAACGTTCGTTTAGTAATAAGTTTATATAAATCTCGAATAATTATCCAAAATTCAAAAATTATCGCCAGTTTAATAATATTTTAAGTATACGTTCGGCCGGAAGATAAGTTACCTAATGCCCTGGAGCGAAAATTAGATGCCAACTGCTCGAATAACTCAGATTTATGAAACTCAGAAACTCAAACTACACTTCACTGTGGTATGGTATGGTGGATGCATATCTAAATGGTCATTAGTTTATCGAGCTAAACCACGTCTGGCTCCGAATGCACGTTCCATCAACAAGAGTCGAGATGAAACTCAATTAAAACCTACCCAATTTGAGTAGAAATTTAGTAAAAAAAACTACATATTTTCAAGCGAGCTTCGCCCGGTAATCACATCTTCGTAATGAGCGCCGCAATCAGGCACCGTATGCGCATTATATGTGACTCTTATGTACGACAGCTCTCCTCGTACATTGTCCCTCTGTGCCGTCTATGTAACACTCACTACTGACAAATTGAGACTCATTATATACTCATTATATATTTGTTATACACGTAAAGTTTATAAAAACCTTGAATATTCCAGGTATTTTGATGAATATAGATTTAAAAATTACAACTTTAAAGTAATAGTTACTGTAAAACATCTAAGCAATATATTTTCTCTGACAGTTGCTAAACTCAATGATAGCATCAGGCCAGCTCACTAAGGGGCAAATGTCTATCCTTAGTTGTGAAAGGTTAGACTACGAGTTGGCGCATACATAAAGTGTAGTCAAGTTTTTGTTTAAGTTGGATTCTCTACTGCTTTTTAATCGTCACATTCTTGATGTCGACCGTAGTCATTATAATTATGTAACTCATCTTAAGAAGAAGTCGTTGGAATAGTTCATTTCTATTTCACTGACTCTCGAAGTTATAAATCATTGCCGTACAGACCCCGCAGACGACATACATACTAAGTATATTACGTTCGCTAAGGGATCAGCTAAAAATTGGATTTAAAAAATTATATTCTCTCTTCGAAAGAGCTTTACTAAAGCTTGATAATGAACACCACAAGCCCTAGGGTGTTGGTACTCTAATACTGTTTTATTCATATTTACTGCTGACTATTTGACTGAATTAAAACTAACTTAAATAATAACTTTGAAGATAAGTTCTGAGTAACTGACTCAGACTTATGAACAGAAACGATTGACCAAAGACGATTTGAAATTGAAATATTTTCAGTTAAACGTTATAAATTTGAGTCTGGGCTTACGTTTAGTTGTAGATTAATATTTATTTAAATCCTTTCAAAGGTTTATATGGATGAAATAGGGAACAACTTATAAGGATTTGATTATGTTGTAAAAGTATAAATTATCATCAATACATATATATCAATATAAATATAACGGATTGCTGTCTGTACATGGAAGATATATGAGAAAAATATTATTAGGACCTTTATCAACGCAAATAGCACCCAAAACAATGATTGTTAAAATTTTTGTCCGTTTGTCTGTTAGTTTGTGCACGCTAATCTCAGAAACGGCTTATCTGATTTAGATGTGGTTTTCACTTATATATTATGGTAGGCTTCATTTAAAATTTAGTGTTTGTTTCATGTCAATCGGTTCATAAATAAAAAAGTTATGCCAATTTAAAGAATACGTTGAACATGTAAATACCCAAAACGCTGACGAAGTCGCAGGTAGGTACAGCTAGTGATAAAAATGTGTGGATTTAGTGACGCTGCAAAAATGCTAGTTTGATGCGAAATTTAGTGTTAAAACACATATTGAAACAGTTTCTCTTTTTAAAAGATTAACTGCAGTTTCTTGCCGATTCTCTGCAGAATTGTATTCCGAATCGGCGATACCTTCACTTTTAACGATAATTAAAATTATACTTATAATTTGTAATACGAGTATGACGAGAGAGGTCGGGAGGAGAGCGGGGAACCGGGAAGCTTGGCGGGAACTTGGGAAGGCCCTCGTCCAACAGTGGACTGCTATAAACTGATGTGATGATGTATTAAAGTAATTATAAATTAAATTTAGCATTACATAAAGTCTTATATAGAATACATATTTATTGCAGCCCTTTGCTGTCGGCTTCTGAGAAAAAAATTTGACAAATGATAATCCAATATGAAAAATTGCTAAACCTCTAATAAAGCATTGTTCGGTAAACGACGCTCCTTTGAATAAGTTTAAAATGAAATTGGTCGGAGGGAAAGAAATTACGTACAATTCACGACCGCCAGAGGGCGCCGCGAGGGAACAACTCGCTAAGTGTGGTCTTTATGCAAAAGGAACGTAAATAGAAAATGAAATGCAGAAAAGTGACATTTACAAATCAAATAGAAATTTCGCTGAGACTTATTTATGACTTTTTATATTTAGTAGGAGATCTGAACAGGAGTCGAACTTCGCCCGACTGGTTAATGGATAAAAATTATTTTACATTTATTTTAGTATATTTGAATAATAGTATCGGAAGGGTTGACGAAAAATCACTTTCTAGCCTATATTTAATTCGAAATGGATTTTTTTTCATTCAAATTGCAAATAAATTTAATACCTACCGACAGTATGAAGCCTGTAGAAAATACAAACATTTGGCTGTCAATTACTTTCCTGGCATAACTATTGGATACAGGTATATTATATATATTTTTGACTAGCCCGTTGGCGCAGTTTGTAGGGACCCTGTTTTCTGCTCCAAGGGTTGTGGGTTCGATTCCCACCCCGAGTCTAGGTGTAATATATATATTTATTTATATATGTATTATTTATATGTATTTTTATTGAAAAAAAACTTACATGACAATTAACACTGTTTCATTGTGGATACGATGACATAGGGATGCCTCCTAAAAGTCTGGTTTGAATGGCAGTTGCTGAATATAATATAGCCTTGCCAAGAATTTATCAGTTAACCCTTTCACGATTTATCTTTAACATATCAAAGAAGATAATTATTTTATTTTTATCAATTAAGCAGATGGATTAAGCTCTGATCCTTCTCCTATATGGGGAAAGAGGCCTATGCCCAGTAGTGGGATATTACAGGCTGAAGCGAAAAACAGATGGGCGAAGATCACGTCTAGTTCGGATCTTAGACTAATTCATTTTGTAATGATGAAGGAGGCAGATCTTGTTAATTCTTGACTTATAGTTAGAGATAAAAATTAAATATAAATTAATTGGGGATATTCACTATTGAATATGACCTCATCAGTCTTATTGTGAGACTACTACTAGCCTAAGTAATTTAAGATTTATTAAAAATATGAATGAGAAGAATACGCCTCAGCCTGTAATATCCCACTACTGGGCATAGGCCTCTTTCCCCACGTAGGAGAAGGATCAGAGCTTAATCCACCACGCCGCTCCAATGCGGGTTGGCGGATATATTCCCTACTATGAGTAACGATCGCTATCAGGTGTACATGATAACAACCGGGGCCGACGGCTTAACGTGCTCTCCGAGGCTCGGTGGGGAGACCCACAAGGACTGCACAAACACCCAGACCACGGCAAACACCTGTATGGCCAATACAAATGTTTGTCATGTGCGGGGATCGAACCCGCAACCGCCAGCGCAACAGATACAATCCATGGCTGTAACCGTTGCGCCAACGTGGCGAATGAGACGAATATAAAATAACAAATGTAACATGACAAAAAAAAATTAACTAACACGTTTTTATAGAATAGATATGATTATTAACGGAACTGTAACGTTAAATATCTTATTTCGCTTTGCTTTGTTTTTTTTTAAGAATATAAATTATCGGAGAATAATGTAGGTACACGGTACACGCCTGTAATCGACATGCATCTCAACTGTCTTTTTATTTATACAGAAATATAAAAAAAATCTAATTGAACATTTGTCATACTGTTATAGATATATCGCTAACTAAATGTTTGGTGCATGTTGTGACTGTCTTATTTGCTTTTAAAAGTAACAGAGTTTCTTAAAACTAGTTGGAAATGAAGATAATAAAAATGTTCTTTATCAATTTCGTTCATTCCGTATATTTTTATACTGGACATTACTTTTTACTTAACAAGCTAAATTAAATAACTAACTGATATCTTTATAATATAAGTATTGAGTATTATTTCAAAATAAATTCAATATATTTTCGTCAAATGTTCGAAGCGAGGTCGGTGAGATGAATCAGCGGCGCCCACGAGCCGCAGGGCACATTTTCATCAGGCCCTTGATTGGATAATTCGTGGTGGGGTCGGAGCAAAATGGCGACGTAGTTATCGAATTATACTCGAACAAGGAGCCCTAATACTGTAAGTGGCAGGTCGGAGCAGGGTTGTCCGTGACGTCAGAACGTTTCATGTTGTGACATTAAAATATTTCGTTATATTTTTATTAGGTAAGCTATTTTAACTTTTGCAAAGTGTTTTCTTATTAAGTCATGTTTAGTTTTAAATTTGTAATTTAAAAGCTTAGACAAGTTTAAATTTTTTTGAGATCTTGTATTTATTTAAATATGCACATACATTTACATATTTTTGGAAAAATAAATTTGTCTTTTGCTGATAACAAGTACGTATATAAAAGGTATCTATCACTTATCCTTAGTTGAAACGTCTAACATATGTATGTATTAAATTGAACTGAGGCAGGGCACAGCAGGAAGTACATTGCTCAAAATATGTAGCAACCGGACTGGGGAAGTACCTCGAGTTTACTCGGTCACAGCTAAATAATACTTCTTCCAAACAGTGTTGTGTTCCTGTGGTGAGCAAAGTGACCTAGTGTATGGGAAGGTTAGGGGTAGAGTCGGAAAAGCGCTTGCAATGCTTCTGGTGTGTCAGGCGTCTATAGGCCGTACGCTTATTTGTCGACCTTGTATCAAAAACAAAAGCTGTCAGTAGCATATTGCTGTATTCTTGATTACACACTTTGTACTGAGCGCTCAAGCTCCGGTGTGGACTTTTTTTCTTTCAAAAGTTGCGATCTTTTTTCACAAGCCATAAGCGAATATCAGCACTTTCATCATCGTCATCATCATTTCAGCCTATCACAGTCTACTGCTGGACATAGGCCTCCACAAGTTCACGCCAAAATTGCCTTGAACTCATGTGTTTTGTCCATAGTCACCACGCTGGGCAGGTGAATTGGTGACCGCGGGGCTGGCTTTGTCGCACCGAAGACGCTGCTGTCCGTCTTTGGCCTGTGTATTTCAAAGCCAGCAGTTGGATGGTTATCTCACCATCTGTCGGTTTTTAAAAATATTGGGAGTAGGCTCACGCTACGTTCCGAAAGCATGATCACCACTTCAATATTAAGACACTTCAGTTCCTCTAACTAAGACTGATTCAACCTGTTACGCTGTGCTGTAACGTCACGCTGCTGGACATAAGCCTTTTTCTCCACGTAGGAGAAGAGTCGAATCCTAATCCAACGCGCTGCTCAACTGCATTTTGGCGGACATGCACCGCTCATTATCAATTATCTTCAAAACGTACCCAACTAACTCAGCAAGTTCTTCTTAGTTCTTTTACGCATTTCCTAAAAATACGCCTCACTAAGTGATACCCCTGAAATAAGACACTACGAAGATCGGAAGCAATTTTCAATACTGACGGCCCTGTCAAACACAGCTCCACGTATTCTGAACCTTAATTTCTTATTTTAGGGTATATTATTGTCTAGGCTGCTAAAACATTTTTGTATCTCGTAAATCTCGAATATTGCGTGACGAGATTGCGTAGATAATTCGATGGAAGAGATAAAATTGTGAAACTAATGTGATTCCTCTAATTACGACGAGCCTAAACACGTTTAAGAGAATAAAGATTCAGCGAATTACCGCTGACGTTCTGTAGCAGACGTTGTTTACTGTTCAAAGTTATTATTCTCTTAATCCCTATTATGTAGCTATAAGAGTCGGCTGTTACCTGTAACAAAAGCATTAAGGGTTACCAGGGGTCCAGACGATCGTAGCTTCACTCTTTTAATTTGTAAAATGGCGAAAATGATTTTTAAGCCTATTTGAATAGTTATTTTGATTGTTTGATATTCAGAAGCTACATAGAATAATTATTAGGTATATGCGTAAATATATATAACTTAAATAAAATATATAGTAGTAAACAATCCTTGTTTACTACTATATAAACACGTAAGTTTCGAAGTACACGAGTATTTATATCAAAATTCTAGGTATACTCTTTTATTTAAAACTTTTTTCTCTTCACACATTTCATCAAAGTATTTAAATATTTTTTTTTTTGATTTCTGATTTGTGGTTACGGCAGTAAGGAATATAGCAACCCCCTCTCTTCCTGTGGGTGTCGTAAGAGACGACGAAGGGATAACACAAGTCCACTACTACCTATTTACAATACAATTTGGTTCCACCATCAACATTTTACCAACGAACAGCAAGGCATCGCATGAACGTGCACCGCTACGTGGTTGAAATCCTACGATCTCGCACTAAGCGTTTTGCTTCCTCTTTCTTAATACACACGCCAAAAATTTGGAATGCCGCAAAAATTGAAAATGGCTTCCGTTTTTCCAAATAATTATAACTTGGGTATCTTCAAATCTAGAGTGAATCATCACATCTTCAAGGCAAGCGCGCACTATCTTAGGCTGCATCTTCGCTTACCATCAGGTAAGATCGGAGTCAAGCGCTAGTCTATATATTTAAAAAAAAACTTGGAACCTAAAAATCCGCCGATGGCGGGATAACCATCCAACTGCTGGCTTTGAAATACACAAGCCAAAGACAAACAGCAGCGTTTTCGGTGCGACAAAGCCAGTCCTGCGGTCACCAACTCGCCTGCCCAGCGTAGTGACTATGGGCAACACACATGAGCTCACGCCATGGAGAGTTTGGAGGCGTATGTCCAGCAGTGGATTGCGATAAACTGAAGTAAGTGATTTAAATAAAATTCTGTTTCATTAATCAATTATAGAAATATTTTTCAAGAAAAAATAATTGTTGTAAATAATTAAAACTTAAGAACCAAAGCTAGTAAACCTTGATCACTTCCTAAATTTCAACATGAATAATTTTTTTTAATTATATGTACAACCTCCACTGGATCTTAGTTGTCCACGCCATTTGTACTACATAAAATATTTGTTTTATTATCGACGTGAGTCATCGTGCGTTTTTTTAATAGTTTAACTTCAGAGACCAGCAGTTCTAAAGCTGTCTAGCAATAGAATCGCTAGGATGGTCAATACATGCTTAGACTACTAAAGCTGATATAGTTAAAATTTGATAAAAATACATATTTCGCCGTACTGAAATCGTCAATGAATCGTATTAACATATAACAATAACAATAAATTTACAGCAATAAAAATAAGGTTAGGAAAATATAACCAGTAATATGAAGCACGTAAAGGTATTATATACCCCACTTATGTAAGATAGTTTGCAATAAAGGCTCATAGCGTGTTTATGTACAGCGAGTAGTTGACGCGAGCGACTCGCCCCTCCAGCGACGAGTACCGACAGCAGAGAAATTTAGACTTATTACATTTTATTTAACCCTTTATTTATTTGGTCACATGTTAATAACTTTTTTTTAATTAAATCTTAAACTTGATATGGAAATGTGTGTGTGTAAAATCCATATCATTTATTAGCTTCGAGTCAGGCCGGGGCAAATGCGCCACCTTGCCTCATCGTAGGTACGCCCATCCTATCGCTTCGCTTCAGCCTGTAATATACCACTACTGATCATAGGCCTCTTTACCCATGTAGGAGAAGGATCAGATCTTAATCCACCACGCTGCTCCAATGCGGGTTGGCGGGTATATTCCCTACTATGAGTAACAATCGCTATCAGGTGTACATGATAACAACCGGGACTGACTTAACGTGCTCTCCGAGGCACGGTGGGAGACCCACAAGAACTGCACAAGCACCCAAACCACGGCAAACATCTGTATGGCCGATACAAATGTTTGTCATGTGCGGGGATCGAACCCATTCTAACAACAAGGTAATTAAAAGAACGCTAACGATTGCTTAAACCATTCAAACAATTGATAATGTCAATGGATTACCGTAATGATTGCCCACAATACTGAAATCGCGCTCCAGTTTATGTATAAAATAATAAAATATATACAGTTTATTTTCAAGTTAAAATTCAATATTTCCTATTTGCTCTTTTATGAGATAGTGCTCGTGACGGCTCCAGTCGTCGGTGCGTGACGAGGCTATCACTGGCGGACGCCTGTTGCTCCGCCACTCCGCAAATACACTGCTGATATATGCGTCATTTCACTGCACCTGACTTATATTTTTATGATTGACAGTTTTTTAAATGATCAACTGCAGAATTCTTTCTGATTTTACTCGGTGGAATATATATTTAAATCTATAGTAGCTTCAAATTATCAATTATATTTATTTAATTTATCATATTGGTAACTTTTATACTAGACTAGATCGGTAAACAAACGTGTGGCCCATCTGATGGTAAGCGATTGCCGTAGCCTACACACGCTTGCAACACCAGAAGCATCGGTCACCTTACTTTAGCACAGAAACACAACACTGCAATTATGCAATTATGCTATACATCTTGCTGTGACATTCTAATAATATTTGAATTTTAAATAATTATGCAAATCGAACAGAATAAAGTTGATACAAATATTTTATCTAACAGTCTAGAGAAAATTAAATATAAGTCACAACGAAATAAATAAACAAGTAAAGCCGCGGGCCGACAGTAGTGACGCGTAATGATCTATAGAGGCGCGGATGTACCGCCATTATAAGATGAAATGATCTCATTAAGAGAGCCCGCCCACTCAGTGCGGCCGCCTATATTTACTTCGACTGTACAGTGCTATGTAATCAGTTACGACTCTTATTTACCCTGCAAGTACATAGGCGAGTATTTAAAACGCCTATGTAGAGCAGATTTCAAAGGTTTAAAGTTATGAATAAGAATGGAATTTGTGTTATATTATATACTGCCTTGTGATGCAGATAGTTTTGTGTTCGGAGACAGGGACAATAATTTGTTATGATAATGAATGAACAAAATTTAAGCTTTATTTACTCCTGTTTTTAATTGTACTGAAGAAGTTTCAAGCTCTATTTACCTTCACCTGTGTGTGTACTAACAATATTTTAAATAACTCAAATGATTAAATGATGTCTCATGGTAATTCTCTAATGTATGTGTTTGACGCCGTGTTGACGCAACCACAGAACTGGTTTGTGGCTGTTGCGCTGGCGGTTGCGGATTCGATCCCCAAACACGAAAAACATTTGTATTAGCCATACAGATGTTTTCCGTGGTCTGGATGTTTGTGCTGTCTGTCTGCAGTACATGGGGAAAAAGCCTATGCCCAGCAGTGAGTGACAAGCTGAAGCAAGCGATTTGCTGCTATACCCTCAATGAACGGAAGGTAGCTATGATTAGTAATAAAAAGCAGTGTGCTTGTTATAATAATTAATCTATTATATATTGATTTATTTTTAAAATAAAATTATATTGTTGACATATACGAACAACATTAACATCATTCATAGTCCTTGTTAACACGGGGTCGTCTCGTCAAGGAGAACGCGGTGGCACCTACTAATATGTGGGCGCCGCTTATGAACAAAAATCCAGGGATACCAACGTAATTAAGTGAACTAATCTTATTGTAAGGAGGATCACCGTCTTACAACTTTTCTTCGTACTGTCATAAAAAAACTTGGCTAAAATAGCTACTTAATAACTACTATCGTAAGCGAGTTAGTCGTACCAGTAACCTACAGCAATGATATATTACAAATGAAATTGATATACAAATAACGACTTGAAATAATACCCAAAATTATTGTTACGGCATAATTTGATATCGAAATGACATTAACAGTATGCCACATCGAAATCCAGGACATACATAAAAGTACCAATCACTTATCAGCACAAGACTGCGACATAATCTTGTTCAGTAGAGGTCATCATCACGAGATGAAATACGTATAATAAAATTGTTACCGACCGATGTACAGACACCACCGACACGTGTGTAGACATGAGAGATTGTAAGGTAAAACGAATAATTGGGTATTTTTAACCGACTTCTACAAAGGAGGAGGTTACTCAATTCGACCGTATAGGTATATATTTATGTATGTTTGGGGATAAGTTCGTCTTTTAGAAACCGATTTTTATCATTCTTTTTTTGTTAGAAAGGAGATATCCTAAGTGTGGTACCATGATAAGGAAACCAGGCTCTAATGATGGTATCCCAGAGAAATCGAGGGAAACCCTCGAAAATCCGCATAATCCGAAATCAATAGACAATAAAAACCAGTGAAACTATTGTGTATCAGTGTATCCGACATCTTCCAAAATGAGATGAGATCCTCACATCTCTGATGCTAGAAGTCTAACGTAAAATCTCGAGTAGGTTTCATCTTGATACATCTTCTAGAAGTCTAAACAATATAAATAAAAATGAATGTTGCTAAGAAACTCAAGTTACTCATGAAAGTTAAAGTTACTCAAGAGTGGCTCGACCAATTTGGCTAATTTATTTTTTGCGTATTCTTTAATAGCCCACGGAAGGTTTTAATAAAAAAAATAATAAAAAAAACCATAAGGTAAAAAAATTAAAAACATGAGATATAAACAAAGTGATGATTATTCGGAAAACGTTACATCTATTAACTTTTGACAGAACGAAGTCTGTCCGGGCAGTTAGTTATTAATATATTTAAAATTATTAATCGTTGACCGATACGATACAGCCGGTAAATATAACATCCAGGGCCGACAGTTTAACGTGCTTAGCGTTGACAGCTTAACGTGCTTAACGTTGACAGTCTTATTTGAATTATTTGTCTATGTTCCAGGTGCTTATCCTAGTGGAGTGGATATGATCAAGGATGTCTCTAAAACATAAGAACGATTCTTAAAATTCTATAAATTATTATCTCAATTTAATGAATAAATTAGGGACTTTTAAAAGAATAATGACTCAAAGTCAAAAACATAATCAAAAATGACTACAAGCTTCAAAAGCACTATCGAATCGTCATATTCCAAATTAAAATTGTTTGTCTTATTTAATTAATTATAGCTAAGTGACGCTACTATTAATTCGAAATGTAAATTCTGCAGATGATAATCAGCACTCCACAACAAATATTTAAAAAACAGTATTTAAAATATTTATTATATTCGTAAAACTGATAATACCTCGCATGAAATACAGCGCCAATACATCTACACATCTTTATCATTAATATGACTTACAACATATAACTATGCTAAACTTTATGTAGTTCTCCATATATATTATATGTGACATAGCAAATAATGGATGGAACTTCTGTTATCGGTTTAACTTCAGTTTCAGATTTAAACGGTAAGTTTCAAAATAACATCATGAAGTAATGTACCTCCATTTTTTGTTTCAACATATACTTTATACTTTACAATAAAACTTTGTGAGAACAATAAACATAAATAACTGCCTCTCATCCGCCAAACCGCAGTGGAGCAGCGTAGTGGATTAAGCTCCGACCTTTCGTTTACATGGAGAAGAGGCCTATGCCCAGCAGTGGGATGTCACAAACTGAATCGTAAATATCTCTCATTTTCGAAACGATCTTAAGGAAAACTTAGTTTTTTTATAAATACTAGCTGACTCGGCAAACGTTGTCTTGCCTCTAAACGCTATTTAAAAATAGGGGTTGGTGGTAAATGGGTTGAAAATTAAGGGTTGTATGTATTTTTCAACGCCAAATCGAAATAAAATAAAAAATAAATAATTTATCTAAAAATGAAAAAAAAATTGGGGTGGACTACCCTTAATATTTAGAGGGATGAAAAATAGATGTTGTTCGATTCTCAGACTCACCCAATATGCACACAAAATTTCATGAGAATCGGTCAATCCGTTTCGGAGGAGTTTAACTACAAACACCGCGACACGAGAATTTTATATATTAGATATTTCATCAGTTAAGTACTTTCAGGTGCACTATATTTAAAGAAAAAACAATTGAAGAATATTAATATAAACAGAACGTTCATTTCAGCTGCAGCTACAGCCGCTGCACGCGCATGCACTTTATTTCCTACTATATTTTTTTAGCGCTACTAGCTTAAAATGTAGAAATTTCTCATCTATAATTCTGAAATTTTCCATCACTCACTAAACAATTCTTCATTTTCAGAACAAATGATTCGACGCAGTAAATTCTAAAGTTAATTAAACTTGAACAACCTTTTTATGCATCCACAATTTGTCACCACACTTGTATTCTGAAAACAATTAAAACTTGGTATATACATACAAATCGTATTTTAAGCTAGGTACGATTTCGGTTACGCGTTCTGTTTCATTTCCATAAGTTATAATATATTCTACATACATTCACGGTGTTTTATCGTATGATTATATCTGGACAATTTAACTTCGGCACGGTTTTTGAATGATATAATTTCTTTACAACGGTGAAATCGAGGTGAAACGGTGAAATCATTTTTGATACAATCATTTACTTAAAAATAATAATAATAATAATAATAATAAATATAATAATAATAATCTTTATTTCTTCAAACGTTAGTACATAATATTAACACATATTACATCAGTTATATTTAGTCACAAGAAGAACAGTATGTCTCAGGTCCCCACACTAGGATTCTCTGTGTCGTGGGGTCCAGTCCCTTCCATTAGCTTAATACGATTCCGTTAGTTTAAATAAAAACAATGCATTTAAAGTTTATAATTTAAAAAAATAAAATAAAAAAAATTAAAGTAAACAAATGGTGAGTGTGTGTTTGTGTGTGTGTATGTGTGTGTGTGTGTGTGTGTGTGCGTGTGCGTTTGGGCGTGTGCGTGTGTGTGTGTGTGTGTGCGTGTGTGTGTGTGTGTGTGTAAGTACGTGTGTACATCAATGTCATTGTATATAATAATAAGTAATATATTTATACACTGTTTTTTATACCCCGACTATTAGAGACTTGAATTTTTCTTGGACTTGTTTTTCGAAATAAGTTATTTTAACTTGTATCTGCAAATAAAAATCACATTAAAAACAGAGTTATCACCAGCTTGAAGCGGTGGTAGCTTTACTTTTGAAAATAATTAAAATTTTAATTTGCTTTTAAAGCCTATTTGAATAAAAACATTTTTTGATTTTGCTTATATTTCACTTTCAGTCCTACATAACAGAATCTGTGGTTGAATTTAATTTAACAATGAAAACTGAACACATCACACTTCATACGTATGAACGATATTATTCATTTCAAATTAGTAATTGCCTATTGATAAACTTATTTGTTTACTAATTGTCGAACTTCTATTATATTATGTTCTATCGTATTTTGTTACTTGACGTGATATTACATGTTGTAATAACCTGTAACAAACGAACATTGACATCCTATTGTAAGCTCATCATCATCATCATTACAGCCTATACAGTCCACTGCTGGACATAGGCCTCCACAAGTTTACGCCAAAAATAACGTGAACTCATGTCATCATCCGACTACTGACTTTGAAATACACAGGCCGTAGACCGGCAGCAGCGTCTTCGGTGCGACAAAGCCAGCCCTGCGGTCACCAACCCGCCTGCCCAGCGCGGTGACTATGGGCAACACACATTGTAAGCTCATTTGCATCAAACTACTATTAACGTACATTTTGATGCTTATCCAACAAATAAACATATGTGGTACCAAGTAGTGTGTGATAAGTGATAGAGAAGAGTTTTCTGTATCAATATTTTGAACTGCCAAAAACATATCATCATTATCATCATTACATCCTATACAGTCCACTGCTGGACATAGGCCTCCACAAGTTTACGCCAAAAATAACGTGAACTCATGTGTTCATGTGCAAAAACATATGGAGTTATAAACTTATTTGTTATAATTATATTTGGGCTTATGTGTACAGTTATGACATACTAGTTCGAGACGCTCGGGCTTTTTACCGTCTATCGTAAATGAGCTTATTGTTTTATTGTACGTGATGTCACACTGCTGCCTCACGAGCACAATTTAAATGATTTCAAGGTGTGTGGTTACTGGGCACTAGTGATATTATACCCTTAGCAACTTTAAACTGGAACCGGGCGTTCTGAAGGTCGATGGGAGAGACATCTGATAACTTGGTGACAACGATGATGATTAAATTGAATGTAAACCTTTAACTAATAATTAATGCGTCGAATTATTTGAAAACAAGAGTTGAATTTGATTAACTTAATCTGTAATTTACCTTCCCATACAACCAAATATTTATATAACACATAATTGTCTAATTACCCGACTGCCAAGGAACGGTTATGTTTTTCGCACGTATCTTGTATGTATGTATGTAATATTCTTTCATCATTACAGCCTATACAGTCCACTGCTGGACATAGGCCTCCACAAGTTTACGCCAAAAATAACGTGAACTCATGTGCCCTGCCCATATTCTTTACTACCTCATATTTCCAGAACCACTGAACGGATTTACATAATTGAGGTATCGTTAGGTTCGTCTTAGCTGCCCAAGTGTTCTTAAATAGGTGACATTAAAAAAAAAATCAAACATGGCGGCTGCGCGAAGCCATTGTAGTTAATGAAAAAAAAATGTTTTTTTCGAATACTACAATATGGGTATCAAATTGAAGGGCACAATACAAGGATTTTAAAAAGGTATATCATGATTATTATTTTTATGTATAATATTTCATTTAATGTATTTTGCTATAAATTTGTATTCATATATAAAATATGTCTATAAAGCTCTAGTCATTTATTTAATCTAAGCATTAGATTTACATATTTTGATATTTACAATTTACAACTTAAAAACTAAATAAGTAATTTTAAAAAATTAAAATATATATTAAAACATGAAATGTCACTTATTTAAAACACTTCCAAAAACAGACAAGAAAATGAATGAATAATTTTAAAAATAATTTTGAAAACACTCATCTCAATTTTGTTTTGTCATTGAACGCGTTGTTATTGATAAGCAATACTGGTGAATCGAAAAAAAATATGAGTAAGAGTGTGGGGTACGTCGTCTTTGAATGTCCTATCCTTATCACGCTCTTCCTTTTTTCTAATAATCATCGATGTACTTGTATTTGTCTCATCTGGTACTGCGTTTATCACGTAATATAAAATAAACAGCATCTCCATTAACTGATCGTTCCATGATAACAACAAAATATACCTTTATTTACAACGAAATTTAAATAATTATTTATCATTAATGTAAATATTTCTTGCAATATTTTCAAAAAAAAAATATATGAATATTCGTCTTAGTTATTAAAAACGAATCACATCGGAATTAATTAAAATAAATTAAATGTAACCTCAAACGATCGCCTGTTTAGGAAACACTACATTAAATACGAGGACCTAGGTGCCGTAGTACATAAGTAAGCAAGATTAAAAACAGTCCAGTAATTTCAAAGTGAGAGCGGGTGCCTACAATATAATAATCCGAGGGAGGCGCCACCCTCCGATCTCTCGCTCGCACTTACTAGAATTATAATAAGCCGTCTCGCTCATGCGTTGCGAGGAAGTCATTTATACCACGAAAGGTGTAGTATATCATTAACTTAAATAATTATGTAAGCGAAGTTCAAACTGACGCACGCGATACGATGCGTTGCGAACCGACGCGACGCGGTGCGGGCGCTTAGTCGCGAGCCGATAGTTTCACGATTACAGTTTCGCATAATGGAGTGCGGACGGAGTGACTCGCGCTTTAATCATTGGGGATATATTCGCGCTCCGCTAAAGCGCGAATTATTCTCGGGCGCATTTAACGCCGCTGACGGTGTTCGAGTACAATACATAGTGCAAATGAAGCTAGCGGTACATAATGATTAAATCCTCGTCAAAGGCTCGCTGCCGTCACGCGCCTTGTAATTATTTTTATGAAGAGCCGTTAGGCGCTTAATCGGATTGTTTGCGAGCGGCCCAAGCACGAAGTACTCGCATCCATACATTATGCAGAAACAATTATCTGTCTTGTTGTCATTAAAATTTCCATCGCCCAAATTGAGACGGTGACTACAGTTTCATAAGATCAATATATGCCTAGCATATTCGCACATAGATGTTTCAATTTTTATAATTGTTTACTTTATGTAAATCTGTACTTTCGCTTCATCATATTCACACAAGGTACAATATCATACTAAATAATGTTGTCCACAGGATATGACAAACATATCTTGAGAAACGATAAGAATATTTAATTAGTAATAAAGAATATCATTAAAATAACTTATCAAATTGACAGTCTGAAACTTTATAATTTGTTTATAATCATGGAAAACAAATCGTACATCGTTGCCATACCAATACTATTCATTCTTTCAATATTAATTATGTTCAAAAGTAGTCAACGATGTGTTTACTTTTTACATCTATTTTTAAAGGTTTTTTACCAACTTGCATATCAAAAATGTCCCAATCTATTATACGTAACAAATTAAATTATATATCAACAATAGTTGAAAACCATTGACATAAATACCTCATATTACTTTAGCTATTGAAGAGGTTAGTTGGACAAAATATACCTACTTACAAACAAAATACGCTTCATAGACTTTCTCATATTTCAAACTCGGTAAAAACTACAGGAAATTACATAAAAACCTCAACAACATAAATATTCAGTCGTCAATCACTCAGTATGGAGATAATCTGTCGCAGATTTAATGCGGATTTTAATGATAAGACGAGACAAATTATCGCACAAAGTAAGTACGAAATAATTTACATTACATGTCATTTGATATTTTTCATTTTAAATGCTGCAATTTCGCAATTGCGACGCATTGAGCTCGTCGCCGAAATATTTTAAATGTAAAAATCCAAATTTAACAACGACAGAATGCTTTATACCGAGCTCATTATTGTAGTAACTTGAATTGTAAAACTGAACGGAATTGAACTGAAAGGGCTTATAAATGTCTCACGGCTGGGTAAAGGCCTTTCCACTCAACATAATTTGATGATTCTGCTCCACTTCTGAATGACGCATAAAGTCCTGCTAATATTAACGATCATCAACCAATAGATATACTCTCCGAGATACGGCAGTGAGGTAAGGAAGAACCAAACTCGAAACCAGCATTGGTATAATTTATTTATTTATATTTGACACATCAACAGTATAACAAATTATACATTGATATATAATATAAAATCAGTACAAGCACATTCTCCTAAAAATAAAAATAAAAATGACACTATTGCAGTCTGCAATAGACTAATCTAATTAACTTAAATAATTGTATTTGCTCGCAAACGAAAAAAACCGACTTCAATTACATCGACAAGTAATACCCGAGTAGAAATTTTTTCGTCTTCTTTAGAAGGACCGGACCAGGCATGCCTGATCAGGACTAGATAAGGCATGTAACGCAGATGATTGGTCTGGACCTGATCAGGATTAGATTAGATTTCCTGATCGGGTCCAGATCAGGAAATCTCATCTCATCCTGATCAGCCGGTTCGGTCCAGTCCTTTTAAAAAACACGAACGTATATTCTTGAAAAAATTGTTTAACAAACAAAAAGCGAATTGATATTATATATATGTTACTTAACATAATTATTATGATATTTATTTCCGTTTAATTTTTCCAATGTATTATTTATGTTTTTACTTTAAATATTAATTATTTTTATTTATTTTTATGTTATTAATTAATTATTATTATTATTAATTAAATTTTATTTATTAACTTCTAATAATTAACTACTAATTAACTTATTTACTTAAAAACATTAATAGCGCGATTCAGGCTCAGTTCGCGTAATTTTTTTCAGGCTGTCCTGATCTGGACCGGACCGGATCCTGATGCAGTATGCCTTATCATACTCGATTATATTTTACATCAGGCTGTCCTTATCTTGACCGGACCGGGTCCTGATCCAGTATGCCTTACCATACTTGATTATATTTTACATCAGACTATCCTTGTCTAGACCAGACCTGGTCCTGATATAGCTTGCCGGATCAGGCATACCTTATTCTATTCTGATCCGATCCACATACATGATCTGGTTGAGCCTGACCTTTTTTCTAGTCGGGTACAACGTAGGTAGACGAAAAAACAGTCAAGTAAATACGCGTTATCAAAGATTACTCAAAATGTTGTTATCAGATCTCAAAGAAATTTAAATGTGACTACCAAACTACTAAAATCATTAAAATCGGTACACCCAGGAAAAAGTTATGCGGTATAATACACCGTAGGTCAACGAAAAAATAGTCAAGTAAAAACGCATTTTTCTTAATAGATTATTTTCATTTACTTCACACTTAATTTTACTATCAATTGTTTTTTCTTTTTTAACCGACTTTCAAAAAAAGGAAGAGGTTTTCAATTCGACTGTATTTTTTTATTTATTTTTATATTTATTTTTTGTGGGACATATACTTCAGAACTTTTGACTGGGTGGACCGATATCGACAAAACAAAATTTAATCGAATGGTGGTGTGTGTCTTTTGGCCTGGCATTAAAATTTGTTTGAGATCTAACAACTACTTTTCGAATTATATCTAACTAGCTGTGCACCGCGGTTTCACCCGGGTTAATTTGAGGAAAGTAGTTGCCTATAACCTTCATCACTATATCTCTATATCTTCTAATGATTGTCCCACAAAAATTCAACACAATTATCTAAACAAAAAGAATTTGATCGCAAAAAAGCGTCGTATTTAATAAAAAAAAATGTTTGGGTATTTCATATCTATCGGGGCGTTAGGTACTCTGACACGGTAAACATGGTTTTTCCCGCGTAAAACCCCGATTTAGCGGAAATTTTGGGATAAAAAGGAGCCTATGTTTTGCCCCCCAACCTTTATTGTCTTCTAATGACTATCCCATAAAAATCGGTTCAGCCGCTCCGAAGATAAGCCAACAGAAAGACAGACAGACAGACAAAAATTAGAGACTGCGGTACGGTACGTGAAATGATGATTATAATAATAATAGTAACTACGAAAATGAAAAGAACGGATCGTCAGAGAATGTGTCGCAGTGTGGCATGCAAAACGTGCATTTCAAGACATGTGCAATAAATAGGATTTGGTCCTAAATACAGCTCGAGATTTCGAAATAGATAATATCTGGCTGTGTGACTTGACAAATCAAAGGGTTTGACGGTGCACACAATTTTTCATCTAAAGCTAGAACTTCAAGTTTGAATTTACTATCTAATGACCAGGAAATACAAGCACCACGCGTGCCCAAAGAAATTTGTTCGTATACTGGAGCTAGTAAAAACCTGTATTCTTTAAGTAATTCTAAACACCTGTGTCTAATTTTTTTATTAGATATAGCTTTTTCGCGCGACTTCGTCCGCGTGGAACAGAGGCGCGTGCAATACTTGATCATTATTTTGCTGCGATGTTATTTTAAAACTGCGATATCTCCTGAGATAGTCATTGAAATCGAATTATGTAAAAGGCTATTTTGTTTTAAATTAAATCGTTGTAATGAATAACGTATTTATTTAGATAAGGATTAATATCATGGTTATAAAAACATCTTCGCAAATAATGCATTATTTTATAACGAACTTGGTTAGCATAAAAAAGGTTATAGTGAGCAAACCTTAAAAGATGGATATATGCTGTCGCGGACTTTTTTTAGAACTTTTAAAGATGATCAATTCTGTCATACATGATTTTTGCGAAACTTCACAGCGCACGCAGTGGAAGCTCTCAAAAGGAAAACAGAGCCCCCGATTTTGAAACATTCTTCATTGGTGCTTCGCTCCTTTCGGTTTTAGCGTGATGATATATAGCCTATAACCTTCATCGATAAATGAACTACCGAATACAAAAATAATTTTTCAAATCGGACCAGTAGTTTCTGAGATTAGCGCGTTCAAACAAACAAACAAACTCTTCAGCTTTATAATATTAGTATAGATAATGCGTTTTGTGACTATATTTTCGTCGACTTGCGTTGTATTAAACCCGAATAACTTTTTACTAGGTGTACGATTTTGATGATTTTTAATTTAATCAAAAGCTTATCATATGGTCACATTTAAATTTCATCGAAATCTGATTACAACTCTTTGATTTTTCATCTACTTACGTTGTATTACTTGTCGATGTAATTGAAGTCGGCTTTTTTTCATTTGCGAGCAAACACAATTATTTTTCTTTTGCCATTCTCCCACGATATAGTAAAAGACAGTAAATTATTTTATTCGCTAAGGTATGGAACACCATTCCAGTTTCCGTAATTCTTGTCCCATAGGGTTTTGTACTTAAAGAAAAAGTGATATGTATTATTCAAGAATTTACTCTTTAACAAAAGCGTTATATCTTTGTTTCGTGTAAGGCAGGGTTGGTCAAACGCTGATCTATGACTTATAATATTAAAACAGTAATTGATTAAATTTGGAGATTTGACCTAAAATATTAAGAAAAAGGCAAAAATAGTCGAGAGAAATAAAAAAGTTATGTGTGTCAACCCTGACACCCAACTAGATTACCGTGGTCTTTTAAAATATATCATTGTTTTCAAGACACGTTGCGCGGTAAAACTTCGTATTCACGTCAAGTCTCAGCATTACTGTTTCACGAGATTTCACTAACCATATTTTGTTTATACTACCCTTATGCCGATTCTTAAGAAGCAATCGCAAAACTAAATGTAAATAAATTAACAACATCCAATAACAATAAACGCCTTGGATTTAACGGGTCTGACGTATAAGTACAGTACGGAATCAGACACAGCACAGAGTTACAAAGCTCAGAGCAAATATCTGGATTAGCTAAAGGAAGCGAAGCATAAGCTAAAAGTAGTCGACAACAACTTATGATGACGGCCGCTCAACGATATCAAGTAATACTGTATAAAATCATAAAAAAGTCAAGTTGATTCGCTTTATCTGCTCTCGAGATTGTTTTTACTTAATTAAATACGCTTCAGCCTGTAATATTCCACTGCTGGGAATAGGACTCTTTCTCCATGTACGAGAAGGATCAGATCTCAATCCATCACGCTGCTCCAATGCGAGTTAGCGGATATATTCCCTACTAGGAGTAACGATCGCTATCAGGTGTATAGGATAATAACCGGGAAAGACGGCTTAACGTGCTCTCCGAGGCACGGTGGGGAGACCCACAAGGACTGCACAAACACCCAGACCACGGCAAACACCTGTATGGCCAATACAAATGTTTGTCATGAGCGGGGATCGAACCCGCAAACGGGAACGCAACAGGTACAATCCATGGCTGTAACCGTTGGGCCAACGCGGCGTCTACTGTTGTGTTACTTAATTAAATATTTTGATATCATTTCACAAACTCGAAAGTGTCCTGCAAGTTGTATTTGTATGTAATTGTTAAACTGTATACTATAAGTCACAGCAGACAGAAACCTACTGAATACAACTGTTGCGGAAACCCCCAGCGTTTTTCAAGCAATTCGATGTATACCATTATAATATATTATTAAAAAAGAAATGAAATGTATTCATTGCAATAAAGGTTTATTTTAAGTAAAACCTTCAACTACGCCGAATTAAATGTCCACTGGAACTGGACCAGCTCTCCATATAGAAGGACTGGAGATTAATCCACCACACTACTCCACTGACGATTGGCAGATACTTTCTTTCCAAGACTGATGATAGTTAAAGTGCATCTATGATATAAACCTTCAGTTCTTGAATATAAACATAGATATAAATTTGAATATGTTGAACATACACATACGATCTGCCAAACAAAGCTAAGAGTGGTGCTGTACTAAAGGGGGTAAAGCCTAGAGATGACTAATGACATCCATTCAATCAAATCAATCAATCTAGAAACAGTATTTTTTTAGTATTTATCGTCGAAATTCAGTCTTCAGAAAGACGAAAATTTGGGAATGTATTTCAGGATCCCGAACCGGTTGACTTTACTAATTAATCTTTTATCGACTTCAAAAATGAAAGATATTCTCATTTCGTCTGTATCTTTTTATGTGTGGTACTTCAAACTTTTCACTGTGTGTACCGATTTTGATGATTTTTAATCGACTTCAAAAAAAGGAGGAGGTTACTCAACCGTATATATGTATTTTTTTATGTATGTTCAGGGATAACTCCGCCGTTTATGAACCGATTTTGATAATTATTTTTTTGTTGTAAAGAAGATATCCCTAGTTTGGTACCATGATAAGGAAATCAGGATCTGATGATGGGATCTTAGAGAAATTGAAGGAAACTCTCGAAATCCGAATTACTTTTTACGGGGTGTACCGATTTTGATTATTTTTAATTTAATCGAAAGCCGATGTTTATCATGTGGTCACATTTTAATTTCATCGAGATCTGATGACAACTTTTGGAGTAATCTTTGATAATGCGTATTTACTTGACTATTTTTTCGTCTACCTACGTTGTATTACTTGTCGATATAATTGAAGTCGGATTTTCTTCGTTTCCCTGTAAACACAATTATTTTATTCCAAAGCTAGTACTTGTCGTATGGTTCCATTTCAATTTGATTGAGACTTAAGACTTAGTCTTTAAACAAAGTATCCATAATACACAATGCGAATTTGAGTTTTCAGTATAGACCAACCCGTAGTTGCGATTTGTGGCCCTACTTTATGCTCCGGGAGTGGGTTCTCAATTCGCGCCATAGTCTGGGTGGAAGATTTATATTTATTTTATACTAGCTGTGCCTGCGACTTCGTCCGCGTTTTGGGTATTTACATGTTCAACGTATTCTTTAAATTGGCATAACTTTTTTATTTATGAACCGATTTACATGAAACAAACATTAAATGTTAAGCTAAACTTGCCACAATATATCAATAAAAACTACATCTAAATCGCATAAGCCGTTTCTGAAATTAGCATGCACAAACACACAGACAAACAGACAAAAATTCTAACAATAATTTTTTGGGTTTTATTTGCGCTGATAAAGGTTCCAATAAGGATTGTCGATCCGTTACATTTTTATCAATGTATGATGATATGTATTATTTCTAAGTATTTTTATCTAAAAACAATATTTACCTTTATTTGTCGGCTGTTAGTTGCAGTTACTTTTCACAAGCATTAAAATGCTTTATTTAGGAACAGACGACCTACTGGTATAGCTACATATTTTTTTTCGATAAACATACTTATAAATAATACATATATAAATATATAAATAAATATATGTATGACACCCAGACTCGGGGTGGGAATCGAACCCACAACCCCCGAAGCAGGAAGCAGGGTCACTATAAACTAGTTATACCATTATGATTTTACTGTACGCTTATAAAAATCGTTTTCCTTTGCGTGATCAAAAAAAAAACATCTACTTTCTTATAATACCAGATAAAATGTAAGCAGGCACTTCCCAGATCAACACTCGATAACTAATACTGCTGAGGTATGGTTCTTTTTCCTAAGTCAAACGATTTTGTATAAAAAAATTTAAAACATAGGGGTCCATTGTCAGAATGTGCCCAGTGCGCTATTATTCTTAAGTATCCGGGGTCTCAATAGGTTAAAGATGGCCATGTACATTTAATTGAATTGAAATCTGTAAATACCCTTCTGCGGGGCACATGCATATTCCTTTCTATCGGAGAAGGGTAAGAGCCTGATACACCAAGCTGCTGTAACTTATTTTAAAGATGGTGTACAATTGCCCTACGAAGAGAGTAATTGCTCTTGCCTACCAGCATACCCTAACCAAGAACAAGGATCAAACTCACGACGAAATCGGACAACCGATTAGTTATAAGCTTATTGTTTAATTCTTAACTCATATTCCAAGACAAAATACTCCTTTTCACTAGTATCAGAAAATAATTAAATATATTAATGGAGGCAGGGTACGGTAGGAAATATTCTGTTCAAAATCTGGAGCAGTCCTTCGAAAAATACCTCAACCGTAACTTACTTTTTTTTATATCACTAGGTCGGCAAACAAGCGTACGGCTCACCTGATGGTAAGCGATTACCGTAGCTTATAGACGCCTGCAACACCAGAAGCATCGCAAGCGCGTTGCCGACCCAATCCCCAATCCCCCCAGGAGCTCTGGTCACCTTACTCACCAACAGAAACACTTGCTTTGCTTGAAAACAGTATTATTTAGCTGTGATCTTCTGTAAGGTCGAGCCCTCCTCCAGTCGGGCTGCTCCATACTTTGAGAAGGAAATTCCTGCTGTGCCCTACCTCAGCTAAAAGAAAATCACAACTAAATAACACTGCTCTTAAGCAGTGTTGTGTTCCTGTGGTGAGTGAGGTGACCAGAGCTCAAACGCGAATGTTGACCAGATTAGTGGTTTTTTTTTCGTTCAAACTAATAAAACAATTAACACGAGAAGATGAAACAGACAGCTAAAATAATTATGTTATTTACTTTATTTTTGTTTATGAAAATAAATAAAAAATTGAACTGTATCATACTTTTTTTATGATTGTTTTTATTTTACCTGTTTTTGAACACTAACAATAATATTTTCTTCCTACTGAACGGCAATGGACAAAACTATTATTTATTATTTACTTATTTTATCTATTTCATATAGGACCCTTTTTTCCATGGTGGAGGAGAGTGGAAGATTAATCCGCCACTCTTCTCTACCGCGGGTCGGTGGATATTTCACTACTGTGAGTAGCTAATGGTAATCTATAAGGTATTTATGATAACGAACGGGACCGACAGCTCAACGTACCGTCGAGGCTTCTCCTACATGAGAAATAGAACTCTATACCCACGATTAGGATGTGACAGGCAGAATCAATTACTTAATCATTTGAAATAATCCTTATTATACATGGATATCGATTTACATGACGATAGTTATACAATAATAAAGAAAAATTTTATAAGAGGCGGCTCTATGGCTAAAATACCGATCTTATATATCTTAGTAACGGATATACGGATAAATCCCATAAACAATATAATAGACAAATGCAGATAAAAATCTCACACCGAATTATGAAATTGATATATAGCCCATAGCCTCTCAAAATGTCCATGTTTTAATGAGGTTTATAAGATTTTTTCCATAGGATCACTAGCACTGCATATACCTGTGCAAGGTAATGCATCATGATGAGACATTACTAACAATCAACTTATTTCTGTCCTCTCTACAATACTATAATGTCACATAGTCAATGAAAGTATGCATTTTGCAATTAGCTCATTGGCCCAGTTTGTAGTGTCCTGCTTTCTGCTCCGGGGGTAGTGGGTTCGAGTCCCGCTCCAAATCTAGGTGTAATAAATGTATATTTATTTATTATGTATTATTAGTATGTATGTTTACGAATATCATTCGACTGTTACCATATAACACAAGCATTCAGTTTACTTACCTTAGGAACTTGTTGTTTTATAGAGAGCCGTGTATTCTGATATGTGAGTCATATTTTGAATAAATGATTGGACCTTGTTACGTGACCTAATTAGTACCTTATCCTATCGAGGTTGTTCCGAACCTAGGTATTCTTCAAATACATACTCTATTTTAATAAAATTTTAATATATGAGACTGAAAATTAAGCAAATCATGGTATAAACCAAAAAGTTAAATACACATTGACTGCGCTTATTGTGTCTTATATAAAGTTTTAGGAGATGCACAGCTTCACATACTGTGTTGTACCTAGGCACGGTGTTGACACCCACAAGAAGACACACCACACGCCAGAATTAATAGTACACATACAAAAATCTGCTCCAAGCAGAAATAGAAACCTTGGCCGTTAATGTGCATCAGCGTTTAGTTTAACCCGCAGCTTTTGCACCAAAATTGTCAAAACAATATGGAAGAAACAGAACAGTGACGTAAAAGCCGAAGCACGTGTTCCGTAACTAAAAATATGATTCAACTTAAATCTTTGTCAAGCTATCGCAATGTAAAAGTCTACTTTGTGACCGATATAAACAGACATATATATATAGCAGCTGTCGCTACTCAATTGTTTCTGACGTCAGTTTGTTCATTCAACTTTATAATGTATGTTCTGTAGATATGATTTGACAGTTAGCGAGTTAAACGCTATACAGTTTACATCATTATTGAATTTAAGTGTGATTATTTCATAAGTTTGAAATAGATATATTAAATTGATAACAGTTTATCGTGAACTCTACCTGTTTTATGCTTTCTTTTATCCGCCAACCTGCGTTAGAGCAGCGTGGTGAATTGAGCTTTAACCCTTCTCCTACATGGGGAAAGACGCCTGTAGCCATCAGTGGGATATTACAGCAAAGCATTATAGAAGCATTATATGCTTTCTTTTCAACTTCTAAGTTACTTTTCATAGCATATGAATACATATTTTTTAATAACATTATTAGCAATCTACCTACGCTAATGGACTAACTCTCTAATACAATAATAATATTTAGAATCCAACGAATTTGTTGTAGTTTTAGTAATTTTAAATCTTGATGGACTTGTGCGCTTGTTTATTACGAGTACGTTAGTTTGTAGTGTGTATGATAATGTTGAATTGGTGTGACAGTTGTTGGTAAAACAATAAAAATAAATATTTTTACAGAATATTAACTCACAGTTGTTCCCGAAGAAATTTTTAAATTGCTAATTAATTTTGCTACCATGACTCTGCTTTTTTTCAGCTTTTTTTTTAAATAAATATTTTTATTTCATTTAACAGTTACTAAAACTTTTTCAATGCCTATAAATCTACCTGTACTTAATTAAGTATAAAGCTAAAAAGTTTGTTTGCTTGTTAGTTTAAGCACACTAATCTTAGGAACTTCTGGTTCAAAATGAAAAATTATGTTTGTATTGTATAGTCAGCTTACCGAGGACAGCCAAAAGCTATTTCCTTCCTCAAATTAATGCGCGTGAAACCGCAAGGCGCGGCTAGTGTTATATTTTGGATATCTTAGAAATGAACCGATACTTTTTTTTTTCTAAGCTAAATAACAGCGATTTATTCATTAATGTTAATTTAATTTTATAATCAAATCATATCAAATTGTTTTTCATTTCAACTGTATGGTCAGTTAATCGGAACTTTATTGAACTATGTTGGAATTGTTTTTTAATGTATTTTAATTAATATTGTTTGTTGTAATAATGTTTATGTATACGTGCTTAAATTAATAGAATGCGTGTAACACCTATAATTAAGATAACGCTTAAGATACTTTGTTTATGGTTATATGTTTCTATTGTCAGTGTATATCTTGTTGGTGTTAAATAAATAAATAAGCCAGCAGTGTAGCGACGAAATAGCAAATAAGAGAAAAAAAATCAGATAGTATTCCAAAATTTAAAAGCAAATTTATCGCAAGCTTTATTTTTCCTCCATCTCAACACTACGTGTATTACTGTGTCCTTCAATATCAATCATGTTCTATAAGTTTTTACATGTGACTGTGTATATATTGTATGTAATCTTTCTTTTGAAGAATGTAGAACTGTCGTTGAGTAACAACTGTTGTTATTTTATTTTGTTATTTTTTTTTAATCTTTGTAATATGTACAAGAATTAGTTATGAATTTTTCAAATTTTGTTATCTACATTTATATAATTTATATAGGTAATAACTAATTACCAAAGTGAAACTTTGAGTTTTTTTCTTTCATCTATCGCATGTCGCATGTCGCACGTCGCAAGTGTTCCGCGTTATTTGTGTGTTTTGATCTGTGTGTTAATGTAAATGTTTTTATTCACTAAAGTTTCACTTGCATCGTCGTTTCATGAAACCATACAATTCTATGTTTCTATATAAAAGTGTCCTTTACCACGCCGTGCCAATAGTAAATAAAACTACACTCAGCAATTAATTGTAATCAATACAGCCTATACAGTCCACTGCTGGACATAGGCCTCCACAAGTTTACGCCAAAAATAAAGTGAACTCATGTGTTTTGCCCATAGTCACCACGCTGGGCAGGCGGGTTGGTGACCGCAGTACTGGCTTTGTCGCAATTAATTGTAAACATTGTAAAATCTATAATAGTGTACGTTTTATAAGTTGTCCCACTAAGCATATAAATAAGTAACTAAATACATTAGACATAAGAGAATTATTACATGTTCTCTGTAGCTCGAGCCACTGAAAATTAAATTCCGTCGCAATTTATATTCTAACACTTCGCACAAAAACAAATAACAATTACACAGTAATTTCTCCTTTCTCTTCCACTCTCCGGATCGGTGGTAACTTCACTTTTAACTAGGTATGATTGTGTACGAACCAAGTCGTACATTTGCGAATCAGCGAATTTATTAAATAAATTGGTTATCAATATAATAATTATTCAGTACGTTTCGATCTATCAAGGCGATCGCGCGTGCTCGCACACCGGGTCATTTGATCATTATCAAGGATCAATAAATTAATTTATTTAATTAATAGTGATTCGGGTTTATTTCATATTAACAAGAAAAAGTGTGTAGAGTCGATCAAGGACGCTACATCCTTTTATGGTCCTTCGAGCTTTTATGGTCCTTCGAAATCCTTTTATGGTCCTTCGAGAAAAAACTGACATTTCGTGAAGTGAACTGTGGACATTAGATTACAGACTATTTTTTATCGAAGAATTTTTAGTATATCAATTTAAGTAAACATGGAAGATCTTCTATCAACACAGCAGCAGTTGGTTGGAGCTATTGAGCAGCTCTACAGCAATTTCAAGAAAGACGGGCCGGAACGCAAGACCGGTGATTACATCAGGAAGAGACTTGAAACGCTAGATAAGTATTGGGAGGAATTTCAAAACAACCACCTTAAATTATGTGGTTATAGTGACAAGTCACATGATTATTTTGTGACCGAGCAATTGGACACAACTAGGGAGCGCTACGAGCATGTCAGGTCCGTCATCGTGAATTATCAACCACGTGACGCCAAACCGGGCACTCCGCTGCTGCGGCCAGCGACTGCACTGGCTGGCGCCGGGCCGCCGCAGCCGCCCACTCGCGCCTCGTCGACGGCAGCGAGGACGGACAGCGCGCACGAGTCTGAAGCACATCAGGTAACTTTCAGGGCACAGGGCGTCAATAGCAGGACAGATGAGTTGCTAAGAAAGCAAGCGAGCAACTTCAGGACGCTTCAGAGAAAGGTAGCTAGTATTAACTTAGATACGGAGTTAGATAAATGGGAGTTTGACGATTTATTAAAAACGTTACAATCCCGGTGGTTGGCTATAGATACTTTACATCTTGAAATAGATAGTGAACTAGAGGGGAAAAATCAGGAATACGATGCGGCTTTCTATCATTATGAAAGATTGTACGAAGACATGAAAAGGGCTATTAATAGAAAAATGAGGTCTATGTGTCATAGGGAGAAATCAACTCCGCAGATGGAATTGCCTATTTTTAGCGGAAGCTTCCAGCAGTGGACATCGTTCAAGGATCTTTTCACTGAAACTATCCACACAAACGCATCTCTATCATACGCACAAAAGATGCAGTTTTTAAAGGGTAAGCTCCGAGGAGAAGCCGAGCGGTTAGTTCAACATTTACAAATAAGCTCAGACAATTACGTTACCTGCTGGGAGATACTCAATAATAGATATAACAATAAAAAGCTTATTTTTACGTCACACATCAATACTTTGATGAATATTTCAGTGTCGCAACAACCGTCGTTCGGACATATCAAGAAAATCCACGATACGTCACTGGAGTTGCTAAATGCGATAAAAAACCTGGGTGTAGACATAAGTTCATGGGACCCTTTACTAGTACATATTTTAAGCCAAAAACTAGATGCCGATACTTACAACGAATACATATCATCGTTAAAACAACCAAAAGAATACCTATAGCTTTTCGAAATTGGTGCTTACAATTTTATTTTTTATAATGACATTTATATCAAGATCAGAAGGCTCGTTTAATATTACGCCGCTTAGAAATAATCAAAGTTTGTACTTCGACAAGATAACAAAAATGTCTCTAATCAAAGACGAGTGGCACCTAGTCGTCTACTACGACATGAATCCCTACTGGGAAGGGTCATTCACATTAAGCAAGTACTTAGATTATTTACAAAACATTTGTAATAGTGAACAAGAGCATTCACAATGTGCAGCGATCATGTTACAATTACATCACGGTTATAAACAATTAAATCATTATAATAATGTTATGATGAATAAGCATACTGTGCGCACGCGACGAGGAATAATAAACGGAGTAGGTAATTTAGCAAACTCTTTATTCGGAATTTTGGATAGTAATTTCGCTGAAAAATATGAGCAAGACATTCAACTCATCAAACACAATCAAGAGCATCTCGCCGCACTCTGGAAGAACCAGACCTCAATTGTCGAAGCCGAGTTAAATGTATTGAAACGCACTGAGAACGTTATGAACAAGCAACACAAGCTCATCAACCAACGATTAAATCAAGTAGAACAACAATTATACGCCGTCAAAAAGGAAAGCTTTACAAATAACGACTTTATTCTCTCCGCAATAATAGCCAACAACATATTATCTCATCTCAAGGACATACAGAATATCCTATTAGACACTATGACTAACATTTATAACGGCCAGCTCAGCTTACACCTCCTGACACCTGATCAACTACGCCAAGAACTAAACACTATTTCAACTAAAATATCGAAAGACTTATCACTACCTTTTGAGAACATAACTTTACCTAATATTTATAATTTATTAAAGGTAAAAGCTAGAATGTCAACAAACTACCTATTATTTGAAACTAAAATACCTCTAGTTCACCGAGATACCTACGAAATTCATAAAATCATCGCCGTACCACGTTTAGTAAATAATAACATCATGATTCATATAAAACCCGTATCTAGTTTCCTAGCTATTAATTTACAGAAAGAGGCTCTGTTGCCTATAACTGAAAGTGAGTTAAAATCGTGTCTGCAGCAAGAGTCAGGCACTCTTTTATGTAAGACCGGGTCTCCGGTGTACACCCTGAAGGACGATGAAAGTCTTTGTGAAAGGGATGCAGCCACCGGAAGATGCATAATTTATGAGGAACCGTGCCAATCACAGTGGCATGAATTAAATCAAGTGAATACTTACTTTTATTTTTATTGTAAACAACAGAACGTAAAAATACTATGCGACGATCAAGTTTCATCGTTACCGTTATTGTATTCTGGCTTATTGACAATAAATGACGGATGTATACTGAAGTTCAAGGACTTCACTGTGTATACTCATAAACAAGAAATGAGTACTTTGCACTTCAAAGCCGATATTATTGCTCCAAAGTTATCTCCGATAAACTACTTTTTTAATATATCGGTTCCGACCCTCGGCGCTACTAACGCAAGCGACAAAGACGACGTCAGCGAGCATTCGAAGCGGCTTATTCAGCTGCAGGAGCAGATCGAAGAGATGAAGCAGACTCTTCCGTTGTATGACAGCGTTAGCAGCCACGACATTCATCATTATACGGTAACCTACATCATCGTTGCCGTGGCTACCGTCGGGATAGCTATTTGGGGATCGCGCAAGATCCTCCGCAGGCGGTCGGCGCAGGCGGCGGCGGAGCGCACGGAGCGGCCGACGCTGGCCACCCCGCGGCCGCCCTCCTCCACAACGGTTATTGACCAACAGTGTGTGTGTGGTGCGAGTAATAAGTGCGTTCCGTGCAAACATTCTAACGTAGATAAGAAAAACAAATTTACGTCACCGACCTTCCGCTCGGTTTATGTAATCGGTGACGACAGTGTTAAATTTAATTCTATTTAGATAATTAGTTTTTATTTTCTTACTAACAAGTGTAGGTTAAGAACAAATTGAAATCACCTTGTATCATCATCTCATCACTACTAACTTTTCTATTTTTCGGTGTGGGAGCATGTACGAACCAAGTCGTACATTTGCGAATCAGCGAATTTATTAAATAAATTGGTTATCAATATAATAATTATTCAGTACGTTTCGATCTATCAAGGCGATCGCGCGTGCTCGCACACCGGGTCATTTGATCATTATCAAGGATCAATAAATTAATTTATTTAATTAATAGTGATTCGGGTTTATTTCATATTAACAAGAAAAAGTGTGTAGAGTCGATCAAGGACGCTACAGATTGATTAAATTAAATGCAATTAAAGAAGCGTGGTGGATTAAGCTCTGATCCTTCTCTTACATGGGAAAAGAGGCCTATGCCCAACAGTAGGATATTACAGACTGAAACGAGTTACAAATACTAACGTCAGCAACATAATTGATCCTAAGAGATTAGAAGTCTGTTTCACGGGTGGTTAGTAAAGTATATCCCAGACATAAGGCAGGGATTAACCACAAAAGGTAAAATACTAGATCGTTCAATAAGTCCCGAGACTAACCTGGAAATGGCGCATATATTAAAAACTCTTTTGATTTTTAAAAAGTACTGGCTATCAATACAAGAATATGTGTCAAATTTTTAAAAATGGAACAATAAAATTATTGATTTTGAAACATTTAAGTGACGCTACGGTTGTAATTTCGATACAATGGAAAAAAACGAGTTTCGCGTGTTGATAAAACATTGTTTTTTAATGGGAAAAAAATACCGTTGAAGCACAGCAATGGCTTATAAAATGTTATGCAAGATCAGCTCCCTCTAAAGCAACCATTTGTCGGTGGTATGCCGACTTCAAACGCGGTCGCATGGACACCAATGATGGGGAACGCTCAGGTCGTCCAAATGAAACAGTGACTCAACAAAATATTAACAAAGTCCTCAAAATCGTATTGGAAGATCGGAAGGTAAAAGTGCGAGAGATAGCCGAGATAGTGAAGATTTCAGCTGGTAGTGTTTTCACTATTTTACATAAAAATTTGGCCATGAAAAAGCTTTTTTCTAAGTGGGTGCCGCGTTTGCTTACAACTAATCAAAAGGAACAACGTAACAATGATTCAGAGCGATGTTTGGCGCTGATGAATCATAATAAAAAGGATTTTTTACGTCGGTATGTAACAATGGACGAAACCTGGATATACCATTTCACTCCGGAATCCAATCGGCAGGCAGCGGAGTGGAGAGCGGCTGGTGAAAGCCGCCCGAAGCGTCCAAAGACTCAGAAATCGGCCGGTAAGGTTATGGCGTCTATATTTTGGGATGCGCATGGAATACTTTTCATCGACTACCTTGAAAAGGGGCAAAATATAAATAGTGACTATTACATGTGCTTATTGGAGCGATTGAAGTACGAAATTGCGGATAAACGGCCTCACATGAACAAAAAGAAAGTGGTGTTTCACCAGGACAACGCGCCTTGTCACAAGTCCGTGAGAACGATGGCCAAAATTAACGAATTGGGCTTCGAATTGCTTCCTCATCCCCCTTATTCGCCAGACTTGGCCCCCAGCGATTACTGGCTGTTTGCAGACCTCAAAAAAATGCTTCAGAGTAAGAAATTTGACTCAAATAGTGAAGTTATCGCAGCAACGGAGGCTTATTTTGAAGCCAAAGACAAATCGTTCTACACACATGGGATAGAAAAGTTAGAAAAGCGTTGGAGGGACTGTATCGCTCTTGGAGGAGACTATGTTGATGAATAAAAATTAATTTTATAAAAAAGACCTTTTTTTAGTACTTAGTCTCGGGACTTATTGAACCACGTGTTAGATCATTAGGGTTGTTTTACCTCAATTTATAAAGTAACAACTCTGATATAAATAAATATCATATATAAAATTCTCGTGTCGTGGCGTTTGTTGTTAAACTCCTCCGAAACGGCTTGACCGATTCTCGAGAATTGAACATCTATTTTTCATCCCCCTAAATGTTAAGGGTAGCCCACCCTAATTTTTTTTTAATTTTTAGATAAATTATTCATTTTTTATTTTATTATGATTTGGCGTTGAAAAATACATACAATCCTAAATTTTCATCCTTCTACCATCAACCCCTATTTTTAAATAGCGTTTAGCGGCAAGAGAACGTTTGCTGAGACCAGACCTACCCAATATGCACACAAAATTTCATGAGAATCGGTCAAGCCGTTTTGGAGGAATTTAACTACAAACACCGCGACACAATAATTTTATATATTAGACAAATATTACACCCAAAATCAGGCGGGAATCGAAGCCACAACCCGCGGAGCAGAAAACAGTGCTACTACAAACTGCGCCTACTACAAACGGACTATAACATACTTTAAGTTCACTATTGTGAAAAGAAATATCCCGTATAAATAAATTGGAATTTTGAAACGTGTTATAAACTTTTTTTGTGCTGTGTGGCTACGGCACTAAAGAATTTAGCCACCCCCTCTCTTCCCGTGGGTGTCGTAAGAGGCGACTAAGGGATTACAAGGTTCCACAACCATCTTGGAACTTAAGAAGCCGACCGATGGCGGGATAACCATCCAAACTGCTGGCTTTGAAATACACAGGCCGAAGACGGGCAGCAGCGTCTTCGGTGCGACAAAGCCAATACTGCGGTCACCAACCCGCCTGCCCAGCGTGGTGACTATGGGCAAAACACATGAGTTCACGTTATTTTTGGCGTAAACTTGTGGAGGCCTATGTCCAGCAGTGGACTGTATAGGTTGTTATGATGATGATATAAACTTTTATTTCTTGTATATCTTAATATGTCAAATAGCTTTAACAGCAACCAACATAACTGAGGTAGGGCACAGCATGAAAATTTCTGCTCGAAATATGGAGCAGCCCGACTGGGGTAGTACCTCGACTTTACAGATTACTGCTAAGTAATACTGTTTTCAAACAGTGTTGTGTTCCTGTTGGTGAGTAAGGTGACCAGAGCTCCTGCGGGGAATTGCGGATAGGGTCGGCAACGCGCTTGCGATGCTTCTGGTGTTGCAGGCGTCTATAAGCTACGGTAATCGTCTACCATCAGGTGAGCCGTACGCTTGTTTGCCGACCTAGTTACATTTTACAAAATCCTATGAAAAAGAGCACAAGCGAAGGATCAGACAAGTAGATAAACAATAAGATAATTCTTTGGTATTCACTCACAAACTGATATTATGACACAAAAAAAATAATCATCATGTGAAAGAATATATTAGTAGCAACGTATCAATGTACAATTATCGCTTATCGAGAATTAATCAACGAGAATCGGATCTCGACTAATTATAAATATCTGTAAAACGATGAAATCTTCCGCCGCTTTAGCATACCGACACTCCACAGACAGACAGCGTGTCGCGAAAGTGTCACGGTGCAAATTACTCGTAATCGAGCGCCGGCAGCAGTCCGCAGTCCTGCTTAAACTATCAGTGCGACGTAAGTTTACATAAATCTGCATATATTTGTACTGTGAGCATTAAAATATTCTTTTTTAATCAATCGCTGCTAAAGTGGAGGCTCTCGAGGACTCGTCAATTAACGGTTTCCTGCGGTTAAAACGCCCCCTCCCCCAGCTCGTAAGATCCCCCCCTCCGTTGCCCGTGCTCCCCCCTCGCCCCATTATCATATCAAGCGCTCATACTCACCGTCTGTCCTCGACAGTAACAAGACATATCTTTATTTCATGCCGATTAAAAAACTTATGAATATACAAATTCAAACAGCTTCAATTACCTTAAAACAGTTTTTTTTTTCTTTTCCTAACTATTTGCATGTGTTCAGCTCTGACGATAATAATAAAGTTTTTCTGTCTCAGCCGATAACTTTTAAAACTATCTATACCTACTGTCTCTTCTTCCGGTTCATTAAATGGGCCATAAATCGTAAACGGTAAGTTTGACAAAAAAGATAACAGGAAACAAAGATGCGATATTTTATTCTCTACAATAATAGTCTCAATAACTTTTACCCTAAAATGCATAGTTCTCGAGATATTGGCAAACAACATCTTGTCAAGATGGCGGTTGAAATCTTCCTCAATCTATCGTTAGCATTTTGTGAATTAATTAAATAAAATAAAATTTATATCGGAAATTTAATGCGAAGACGACAAAAAAAGCACCTATTTTTGCTGACCTAACACCATTGTATTAAATTAAAATAATTGTTGGAGTAGCTGCAATAAGTTTAGAAAATGCATCTACAAAAAAAAAACAGTTAATTTTAAACGACCTTATCTGCGCGTAATCGTCGATGAGCACAATAGAACAACGCAACGTTTTTTCACATCCTTCAACCTTTTCTAGTCCTCACCTCGACAGTCAAGGATAAGTATGGCTTGTTACACCCGCACGTCGAGTCGAGCACACCTCGATAACATAAAAAAACTCCAGTAAACAAAGAGCGTTAGAAACCTTTATCATTAAAACGTGAAATAAGAGTAAATCCTCGATGGTAAAAAGCGAATCCGTTTTACCGCCATTGTCTCTCGTAACTGTCGTCATTGTCTATATATTGTTTATCTGTGGAAAATATTTTAAAAATACAATAGTCATGTGACTCGTGTGGAACGATGAACAGCGGTTTTTAATGCAACGTCGTAGTATCCGCGGGTTAGATGTGGAATTTTCTGGGTTGTATAGAATTGTAGTCTGGTTCGGTTTATTGCTTTTTTATACTACGTTAATCGCTTATGTAGCACAAAAAAGCATATTTTAGGTATATTTTATGCCTTGTGTAGTACTATCGACATTTTCATAAGAAATACTAGCTGATCTCGCAGACGTTGTTTTGCCACATATGCTATTATTAACCCCCTTGATCCCCTCACCTTATAACTTAGGGATATAAAAAATATATATGTTGGCCGATTCTCAGACCTTTATCCGATATGTACACAAAATTTCATAATATTTTATTAAACCCCTCAACCCCCCCGCCCCCATTATAACTTAGGGGTATGAAAAATAGATGTTGTTCGATTCTCAGATCTACCCAATATGCACACAAAATTTCATGAGAATCGGTCCAGCCGTTTCGGAGGAGTTTAACTTCAAACACCGCGACACGAGAATTTTATATATTAGATTAATTTTTTAAAATAAAATATAGCCTTTGTTTCTAAGTAGCATATTGGTAAAAGAATTTTAAAGAGTTGTTTTTAGGCTTTTCCATTATAAGCAATTAGAAGTTCAAATGATTATCTTTATATTATTAACGAATATAACATAGATGTGTGTATAATATTTTCATACATTTGGTAAAAAAATAATTAATCGTGTATTTTTACAAACCTACATATTTTTGATCTATATTGTCAGAGTGTATAGTGTATGTAACTGTTTTTAAAAACGTTTAAACCTCGGGCGATAAGTCTATTTATTTATTTTTTACTTAAAACTAGATGAACCTCATTCAATTTCAAACTGTAAACCGACACACGTAACAAAGTTGTTTTTTTAAGAATAAAATTATAAATGAAATTGAAAGAATGCTGCAGAAATGGATAGAGGATAGAAGACAAGCAACAGTAAAACTTATCTGAATTTAATCAATATGTCTTAGGAATCTACTGAGAAATAAGTGTTTCATCTTATGTTAAGTAATCTGAACACACAAACACTGTCGCTCTGGTAGAGCAATAACTTAGAGCTTTATCGCTCAGCCTATCGTAGCCCGCCGCTGGACATAGGCCTCCACAAGTTCGAGCAAAAAATGGCGTAAACTCGTGTGTTTTACCCATAGTCACCACGCTGGGCAGGCGGGTTGGTGACCGATAATAACATAGAGCTTAGAAAACGAAAAACGAGAGATGTTAGTTTGTAACTCTTTCAGACAATGTAATACAGCCATAATTATTCCAATTTTCTATAAAAATGCGGTGCCACCGAGGGCATAGTACACCAAGCTAGTGAGCAAGTCACTCTAATTAAAATTTAATTTTGATTTTGTAATTACTTTTTTAATATTAAAAAAAAAATTAGAAGTAAAAAAGCAACATCGTCTTAACACGTCGTCGTCGTGTAAGGTTTTATTCGCATTTTTATCTTTTTAACCGACTTCTTCGGGAATAACGTCGTCGTTTATGAACCGATTTGATGATTCTTGTTTTAATAGAAAATTGATAATTGTCTTGTAATCCCTTAAAAAAATCATCGAAATCTGATAACTACTATTTGAGTATAATTTGATAACGCGTATTTGATTGACTTTTTATTACTAGTGAAAAGCTATGCGGTGGTGCGGTACTGAAAAGCATACAACGTAAGACGGGGAAAAAATAGTCAAGTAAATACGCATTATCAAAGATTACTCCAAGAGTTGTTATCAGATCTCAATGAAATTTAAATGTGACCACATGATAAACATCGGCTTTCGATTAAATTAAAAACCATCAAAATCGGTACACCCAGTAAAAAGTTATGCTGTATAATACCACGAAGACGAGATATTATTAGATATACGTAGCTCGAAAAGTAGTAGTTAGATCTCAAATAAATTTAAGTGGGATCAAATGACACACACCAACTTTCGATTTAAAAAAAATTGTCGAAATCGGTCCACCAAATAAAAAAAATACAGTCTCCTTGAGAACCTCCTGCTTTTTTGGAAGTCGGTTAATAAAATGTAATTGGTGGAAACTTTGCTGGATTTAACTTTGCTAGATTTTTGCTATTCATTTGCGTTTCTTTTTCGTCTTCTGCGTGACACTCTTGACAGAACAGTCATGGTCATCACGTAGCAACTTCTGTAGGGGCAGTTGTGATGCTCTTCACGATTGTTCGCCACTTCTCGCTGTTTTTTGACATCCTGGTGCACTCATACAGGGGCCACCCACAGCTGACTTAATTTGGTCGGTTCATCGCATGGATGATCATCCTCGCCCTCTGTTTCATTTGTGTTAATGTTTTTTATTATGTATATCTGTTTGTTTCCCAAACATTAAATATATTTTTTTATATCACTAGGTCGGCAAACAAGCGTACGGCTCACCTGATGGTAAGCGATTACCGTAGCTTATAGACGCCTGCAACATCAGATGCAGCGCAAGCGCGTTGCCGACCCAATCCTCAATCCCCCCAGGAGCTCTGGTCACCTTACTCACCAACAGGAACACAATACTGCTTGAAAACAGTATTATTTTGCTGTGATCTTCTGTAAGGTCGAGGTACTACCCCAGTCAGGCTGCTCCATATTTTGAGCAGGAAATTCCTGCTGTGCCCTACCTCAGTTAAATCAATAATAAATAAAAGCAAGAAATTCGTATAAAAATAAATAAATTTGCACGGCTATGTTTATATCTGTGTAGGTATATATATAAAAAAAGTTATAAATAAATTAATATAATTTATATTTATTTTATTATTACTTGATAAAAAAGCAAAACAAAATACAACGAGAATTGACTAAGAGTCAACATATGGTAAATAAATTAGCTGCGGTAACAGTCGCGGGTTCGATATTCGCTCGTGCCAAATTTGATCTAGATGTGTTGGTTTTTAGATAACCAACACAAAGTGTCCGTGAATTCAACTTCAATTGTTAATGTTTTTATTAATTAATGCATTTGTAATTTAGTTATAATAACGTATTCTTTACTGTCCATTAAAAAAAAATTTAAAAAACAAGAAAAAGTACAAAAGGAGACCTTATCGCATAAAGCAATTACTTCTAGGCAACCTTTGAGCATGCTGTGTGGTTACGGCATTATAGAATATAGCCACTCCCTCTCTTCCCGTGGGTGTCGTAAGAGGCGACTAAGGGATAACACAGTTCCACTACCACATTGGAACTTAAAAAGCTGACCGATAGCGGGATAACCACGGGACACACACCCAGACTCATGCGAGAATCGACCCACACCCCGCGAAGTAAAAAGCGAGGCCACTACAGACTGCGCCAACGGGCTAGTCAAATATTACACTGCCGTGATCTTCTCTCTAGGTTTAAGGTCTCTAGGTTAAAATATAAAACTGCACCAACAAATTAAAATATGACAAAATATTTTGTTCAACATTAGATATGGGAAATGGCTAAATAGCCATTAATCTGCCCATTGTACTTCACAGTCTGTTACTGTCTTTAAATATGTTTAATGTTAAAAATGTAGTTGTGGTGTACAATAAAGTATTAATAATAATAAAATATGGCGAAAGGAACTTCAAAATAACTACACATAGAATATTCTGTTCTTCTTCTTTCTTTTCCTACCGGCCCCAAATATCGAATATATCATTAAAAAAGTATATCGTTGTATTTAATATTTAAAACTAAGATATATAAAAACACGAATGTCAAAGTTTTAAAACATGAATTATAATAAAAGACAATGCTAATTATGTAAACATACTACGTTGTAGATTCTACTGTGCTTCAGAGCGTTTTACTGCGGTTTTACGTCGTGCGTCTCTAACATAATATATATAACAATCTGTATCGCAGTTCCCTATGGGAAAAATCCCATAAACCTTAGCGAAAGATATGGGAGGCTATGGAATTTGGTCTGCATTTGTCCGTGTTTTGTAAGTTCTTTGTTAAAATAAGGACTCTAAACATTATTTACAATGTTGAGCTAAATGGCTGAAAGTAAATTTGTACTCTTGTACAAAACAAGGTTGGCTAAAAGAAAAGGTAGAAAATGCAGCAAAATTAAGTTTATCTTCTAACACTTGGCATGTGTATTGTACAAAGATTTTAAATAAATAAGACTAAATCTAAATATACGGAACAGGGTAATTTAGGAACTGAGTAGGAGAAAATATAGTATTTATAAGGATTGCGTTCACAAATGTTGGATTCGTCTTGCCGAGGACTCATCAACAAATAAATATATTATTATCAAAAAACACCATAGTTTTTTTGACAAATAAAAAACTTATATTCCTTTTCTGTTATTAAAAACTTTTGGAATCAATGAATGACAAGTTTTTATTTTTTACTAGCTGTGCCCGCGACTTCGTCCGCTTGGAATTTAACATAAAAGGTATTGATCAGTTCGCAGTTATAAAATAAATAAAGTTCTAAAATAAAAGTAGCCTAAGCTACTCCTTACTATATCAGTGACCTGCCAGTGAAAATCCCGTCAAAATCTGTCCAGCCGTTTCAGAGATTAGTCGGAACAAACAGACAGACAGACAGACAAAAATTGTAAAAAAAATTATTTTGGTATATGTACCATCGTCCATCCGTCGTATCATCCATATGCAATTAGTAATAATTGTGTTTGCTGGCAAACGAAAAAAAAACCGATTTCAATTACATCAACAAGTAGCGGCGGTTATTTCGATATTACAAACAGACACTCCAATTTTATTTATTTGTATATAGATTTTTATTGAGTTGAGGTAAGGACCGTCGTAGACATAGAAGCTACTTCAAAATTGAAAATATTCTGTCAAAAATTATATAATAAACTTTTTAATTATTCCCATTAAAAATAAAAATATATTCATTCTTTCTATATCAGCCATTTTATATAATTACTAGCTGACCCCGCAAACGTTGTTTTGCCATATATGTTATTAAGCCCAAAAATCCCCCCGCCCCCCTTATAACTTCGGGGTATAAAAAATATATGTTGTTCGATTCTCAGACCTACCCAATATGCACACAAAATTTCATGTGAATCGGTCAAGCCGTTTCGGAGGAGTTTAACTACAAACACCGCGACACGAGAATTTTATATATTAGAAGATCATGGTATTGTTACAATCAGAATAAAACAACTGAATTTGTTTATTTTTTCTTACATCATATCTTTTTCTTTTATATTTTTAAGAAATGTTTACATTATTAAAATATTAATTAATTATACTAACGTAAAAAGGTTTTTTTTTTTTATTTCATCGTTGTTATAATTTTATCCGCAATAATACTTACTAATTCTACATTTTAAATCAAATAATTTCCCTTCTATTTACTAAAAACTATAATATTATCATCATAAAAGGCTCCTCGCTTCTGCTTTAAGTCTAAACTTTGAAAAACAATTAATAATAGTTACTAGCATATGTGTATTCTGATTTCATTTCAATTTTTGAATTTGTACTCAAAAATTTACTAGCAGTGCCTACTCATTCAAGTAGATAGGTACTGATATTGATTTTTACATCTATAATAATCTCTCTAATTACAAAATTGTGTTTTCTTATTTCGCACTCTTATCTGTCTCGACTGATCGAAACGGACCACAATGCAGCTATTGTTACCGCCCATCAGACAGACAGAAAGGGCCGACGGCTAAAACATTCCTCTAATAAGTTATTATTCTGTTGTTCCTTCTGTAACAAAGAGCAGCTGCGATACAAAATACATTTTAGGTAATAAAGGTGGCCGTGGTGTTATAACTCATGAGTCACGTCCGTGGTAAAAGACGATGTCAATAGACACGGTGTCGTGATGTCGGTGTCAAGCAGCGAAACAGCTAGCTTGAAGTGACTGCGCAGTATTTTGGTAACATTTAAATATATAATTGTCACGTCACAATTTCCGCTTTATTTCCTCCGCTGCAGCGGTATTTACGACGAGCTCGCTTCGGCTCGCTAAATGGACTTCATTACGTGCAAAAAACGCCTCATTCCGAACGTCGTCGCCGGCTGCGTGCACGAATTATGCAATTTCATTTCAATTTGCGGCCGCAAAGACTCGCGGAGGGTGGCGGGTGCCGCCGGGGTGGGGCGCGCGGGGCGGACGCTGGGACCCACCTATTAAGGCTGCTGCACACACGACGCAACCACACACTTTTTTCACCACCCCCCAGGTCACGCACAGGCGAATCTCCGCCGTAACTCGACTCCTTAAAAGCGACGTCGGCAAGAACCCCGCTGATTAAATTATTTCACCATTATTTGATTCGCCACCTCTTTCAAAATGGCGACAAAATTTTTTGCGTGCGAACAGACGCTAGTCGCGTATACAAACTTCCAGCTATACCTCTCCCGCTCTTTGATTGATGTCATTAAGTAACTATAAGTAATTAGAGAGCGCCCCTCGTTAGCTTTTAAAAATGATAAAAACGAAATAAGAAATTTGAAAGTTTTTAGTGATAGACTGATAGTATCAATATACAAGAAGCACGTTCTACTACAATATTTGTTATAATATTAAACAAACTGTGTTATTTACCGCGTTGCTAGTCACTAAGTCATTAGTCCCCTGCTTATTAATTGCAACATTGTTTAATAGGTAATGCTATGGTGAAGGTTTAATCTTTTTGAAGTTTAAAGCATAATTAAAAACTCATAATTTATATTTTTAAAAGTATTAATGATTGATCTGTTCCACATACCAAACGTCTATTACCTTTTGAGGTAGGTTCCTTGTGTAACGTTTACCTTTATACTGCCTAAATACTAAGAAATACTCGTACATAATAAGTATATTATATAAATTTAGTTTTTTTAAACTTCAAGATCACAAACTAAAAGCTGAACAAAAGAAATCCCTTTATCACCTAAGTGGAGTTTGACACAGTCAGTATAAACTCAAATCCTAATAATAAAAAACAAAAAGTTTTAATGTTTCAATTACTTTCTAAAAAAGAATATGAGATAAGTCGTGTGTGGACAATACAAAAATAAATAATAAAATATGAGATAAATTGATAACTACCAAGTTTTATGACAGGGTTATAAATTATCGATTTTTTCTTTTTTACCAAACTTTTACTAACGTTGTTTTTTAAGGAAAACAACAAAAAGTAAATTATGTTAAATAAATATTCGACAATTACAAAAATAATTCTAAGACGTAAAAATTTAGAACAATTTTATTTTGTCCCTCAGCTTTCTATTAACATAGACTTATTTTATAATCAGTAATTTAGGTATTACGATACATCATTCATCATTACATCATTACAGCCTATACAGTCCACTGCTGGACATAGGCCTCCACAAGTTTACGCCAAAAATAACGTGAACTCATGTGTTTTGCCCATAGTCACCACGCTGGGCAGGCGGGTTGGTGACCGCAGTATTGGCTTTGTCGCACCGAAAACGCTGCTGCCCGTCTTCGGCCTGTGTATTTCAAAGCCAGCAGTTGGATGGTTATCCCGCCATCGGTCGGCTTCTTAAGTACCAAGATGGTTGTGGAACCTTGTTATCCCTTAGTCGCCTCTTACGACACCCACGGGAAGAGAGGGGGTGGCTAAATTCTTTAGTGCCGTAGCCACACAGCACACGATACATATAACTTTCTTATTAAAGGTAATTTGCTAAGTTTTAATAGAAAAACAAAGTCAAGAAATAAAACAGAAAGAAAGCGGCACGCTGTGCCGACGGCACTTTTTCTGACTTGACTGACAAACCGTTTGAAACAAAGGCAGAGCTTAATTAACATAAACTTAAGTCCGTATATTAAAATCAAGTAAATTAAAATGAATTAAAATTACCAAATGTTTGTTACATAATGATGTTTCATTTAAACTATTATTTCATTTTGAAATATATAGAATACACCAATATTTAAATTAGTTGTAGCAACGTTTTCTATTTAAAAAAAAATGACAAAAAATATAACTTAATTTGTTAAAGATGTATAAGTATAAACAATTCAAAGATAGTAATATTAACTCGCGTAACGCCTAACTCGCTCTTCTCTGAGTTATAAATACACAACAACTATGATTACAAAAATATTCAGCAATAAGTGAACGAGTGGATGACACGCAGAGCCGGGTGACACACGATCTAATCTAATCACAATACCGCGAGCGATACCCAAAACAGCGCTATTCTGTGCGAATTGTTCAAAGGAGCCATTGTTCGAGCGACGTGCGGAGTGCGGACAAACAGACGCGTCTTCGGTTCCACTCGCAGATAGCGTGAAATGGATCCGGAAGAGGCCGGCCGGTGTTTGGACAGCGGCACAATGGCCACAATGCGGCGGATGCGAGCATTATGAGCCGCAGAAAGCGTTAAAAGCTTTGAGGTGTCGTCCCTCGACCCTAATGACGTAAATCGAGCTCGCACTCTTTTGTTTTGTTTCCGATAAGCGCTCGCGATCCGCTCCTTATTGGGTTACCGCCTTTAATCATTGACGCCGAGCTGAAATCGAGAATGCGCTCTAACGACCGCTCAATCAATAGCACCTCCGCTCCGATGGTAATCGATACGCCTTTGATTCCGCAAAATAAAAAACGAGAACGAAAACTTTAGATTATTATTGGTGCCGGGCCGGCGAGCGGCGCGGCGCGGCTGGGAGGAAATTGGCGACCGCTAACGAGCCGCGCGGTAACCCGACGCGAGCGTTTGTCGCTGATATTGTTATTATCTGCTGATTGAGCGCCATCGAGATCTCCGAGCGCGACCTTCTGCTTTGCGGATCGAATTACTCTCTCGATAGCTAAACAGTCGCACTGTTCTAACTTTCATCTTTTAATTATTATTGTATTACGCTCTGTCGGTTTGCGATCATTTATAATAGATACTACAGCTATTTTTCACACCAAATTCTAGGTTTTGACCAAATAAATCTTGTGAACAACCATACGCATACATAAGAAAAATAGAAATAGGTACTTACATCAAAATATTTTTTACAACTTCACATACACATTACAAAACTAACTATGTACAACTACCAGGAATATAATTTAAACTCCTAAGTGTAGAGCATATGCCTCTTGTGAAAGCAAAAAGCTGAATGATGTACCTAGAGTATAATATACCTACACATATCATACCTTAAGCTTATTATATAACTGATTATGTCTGAAACGAAGAATTCCGACAGTTCACTACATAATAACGAAAGAAAACATAGCGTAATGTTATTAAAATAAAAATAATCAAAATTACAACTAAATATAAATAATTTATATATATTTCATAAATATTTATATAATGTTCACTATTATTATTATCATTATTATATATGTTATATTACCTTCAATATAGAGTTAATTGTTTTTAAACTATCCTTCCCAGGGGAATTTATAGGTTTAATATGAAAACAAGTTTGTTTTTTTTTTCTTGTGTTTTTCCTTTTATTTTATTTTTCACGTTTGTTAATTTAAATTTTAAACGGATGGATGGTCGTAATTGGCCTTTTTGATTATATTTCATTCTAGTTTGTTTTATATTTTTTTCTGTGCTGTGTACCATCCCTTATAAGTAAATAAATAAATAAATAAAACACTTCGTCGGTTCCTGTAGAAAAAGATAATCATTCCTGACTCTCCCAAAGCAAAGGTTACATTAATTACCTACAAGATATTTTATTTACCACCATCTTCTTAGGATTTGTAGTAGGTAGTGTACATTAAGAATTCTTTCCCACATTTGTAATTATATTTCACCCACTTGTTATAAAAGTTTTGCTACATTTTTAACCGATTTCAAAAAAGGTTTCTTAATTCGACCGTATACTTATATATTTTTATGTGTGCTCGCGGATAACTTCGTCGTTTATGAACCGATTTTGCTGATTCCATGATAAGGATCATGATAAAGAAACCAGGATCTGAAATAGCATACCAGAGAAATCGAGGAAGGGACGAATTTTCTAAGCAGGATCTTTAGAAAATCGTAGTGACGACCAGTGCGTTTGTTAATTTTTTTCGTCTACTTACGTTGTATTACTTGTCGATGTAATTGAAGTCGGTTTTTTTTTGTCTGCTAGCAAACACAATTATACTAAACTAACTTTGCCAAATTTTTATTCAAACATTTGTAGGATTTTTAGCCTATAAATTTTTCATTGCCGGACGAACAAGATTTTCGCCTGTATAACAATCTACAACAATACTCTCCTGCTGGTTAGCGAAAAAAATTTGCACCAAGAGTTACGGTAGAATGAAGAGAAATAAGAATTACTTGGGTTATGGGAACATATTGATGTCGGATATATTCTACTCAAAATATGGAGCAGCCCGTGGAGCCCCTAGGGAACTTCCTCAACCTTAAAGAAGATCATAACTAAATAGTACTGCTCTGAAGCAGTTTTGTGTTCCTGTGGTTAGTAAGGTCGCCTGAGTTTCTAGGGACAATTCTATCCAAGAGGGAGAGTCAGGGGTGGGTCAGCAACACGCTTGCGATGCTTCTAGTGTTGCAGGCGTCAATAGGTATCGGTAACCGCTTACCATCAGATGGGCCCTACCCTTGTTACCGACCTAGTCGTATACCTATAAAAAAAAACTGGAAACGATTGCTTTACTTGCTCTACGACCTCGTTCAGGAGATCTACAATTTTATTATCGAGACCAAATTACTTTTCGAATACAAATAATTAGTCAGATCGGTACCAAATTACTTTTCGAATACAAATAATTAGTCAGATCGGTACCAAATTACTTTTCGAATACAAATAATTAGTCAGATCGGTACCAAATTACTTTTCGAATACAAATAATTAGTCAGATCGGTACTTGTAATGATCAATTGCTGCACGTCGACGAAAACAAATTTATTAGTTTTTTGTAAAAGTTGTTTCAACTTATAAGAACTCAACAGATGCTATTTTTAAGGTTTATTTTTATAGAAATTATAGAAAGACGATTAATGTCTTATTCCAAACAGTAAATCTGTGCTTATAAATCTTCTACATACGTAAATTAGATATTTACTGCTTGCTGCTCCATTGCAACTATCTACTCACAAGTCGAAATAGAGCAACAATTCCTCAATAAGGTCCGCGATAAAATGAATCGCTTTTTTGGTTTTCATCATTTGTTCGTTGAATATTATGTACCTACCGCTACTACTCAGAACAAAAGTAAACTTTTTTAAAACAGAATTACCTACAATATATACAGTTCAAAGAAAGTTCAATAGTTCATGTGTCGTGACTTAAAGCACGATTTCCAAGAAATCACTAACTATTATAATGTTTTCTAAAGATATACTTAAATGCTACGATATCATAATAAATCGAAGTGACTATGTTCAGTACGAAAAAACTTTTAAAATCCAATTGCAGCCCCTCAGCCTACAATTCAAAATCATCAACTATTATATTCATTCAGACTTTAAGAGCATTTACAGTTATCATTTTGAAATTATATTTTAGTCCTAATTCCTAAATTACTTCGGTCATATTTATATACCTTACTTAAAAAATCAGACCAGTCGTTAATGTAGTGTTCAGTGACTGGTCAGGTATTCAAATGCTTCTTAAGAGCATTACGTACTTATTACCTACTTATTTACACTATTACTGTACCGTACCTACGCCCGAATTAAATCAGCAGCTTACTAAAGTAATTAAAAATACTACCATGATAGCATATTTAGATACGGAAGCATAGTATTCACTATTAGATAAATTTTTTAAAACTCCTAAAACTTATATTTATCCATTTTTGTAAGATATATTTTCTTCTAATTTCAGGTCACTGGAGAAAGTTTATTAACCGACTTCCAAAAAAGGAGGTGGTTCTCAATTCGACTGTATTTTTTTTTTTTTTTTATGTATGTTACATCAGAACTTTTGACCGGGTAGACCGATTTCGACAAATTTTGTTTTAATCGAAAGGTGGTGTGTGCCAATTGGTCCCATTTAAATTTATTTGAGATCTAACAACTACTTTTCGAGTTATATCTAATAATGCGTTTTTACTTGACGCTTTTTTCGTCGACCTACGTTGTATTATACCGCGTAACTTTCTACTGGATGTACCGATTTTGATAATTCTTTTTTTGTTGGAAAGAGAATATCCTTAGTTTGGTATCATGATAAGAAAACTAGGATCTGATGATGGGGTCCCAGAGAAATCGAGGGAAACTCTCGAAAATCCGCAATAACTTTTTACTGGGTGTACCGATTTTGATAATTTATAATTTAATCGAAAGCTGATGTTTATCATGTGGTCACATATAAATTTTATCGAGATCTGATAACTACTTTTTGAGTAATCTTTGATAACGCGTAGTTGCTTGACTATTTTTTCGTCGATCTACGTTGTATTACTTGTCGATGTAATTGAAGTCGGTTTTTTTTTCGTTTGCGAGCAAACACAATTATTTTTGGTTCCCTTTACTTGTCATATTCGACAAACACTCCTCTACTTTGCTTGTTCCAACTTCTGTTTACTATTATACCAAAAATTTAAACGTTACTAAACTGCAAATGTACGTTCTATGGTGGCTTAATTAGGCTATTATTACCATGACCTTACCAGATACCTTTTATTCTATATGCATTTCTTGATTCTACTACCTATTGGATTATAGAAGACTATTTATTTTTCAAGATTTTGGAAATTGTTCCTTTTTTATTCTCTTTCTATTTAAAATACCTTCGAAAATATTTAAAAATAATAATATCGACTAACGAAATACCGTAATGTGTAGATACTTATAATATTTATATCTATTATTTTTATAATTGTTTGCATTCAGTGACGATCTCATGAATTTAAAATATGGAATTGGTAAGCGTATTTCTCATAAATATCACTCTACGACAAGATTCTTTAATTTCTTTGCTTGAACACGACAAAGATTTTGGAACAATAGAAAAAGAAATACAAAATGTTTTATAACCTGTTGGAAGTTTAGAGAGACCGTACATTTTAAACATACGTACTTAACTATACAGTATTCTTAAACTTATAATAATGTCTAAATTGTTAGCTTTTAAAGAATTTTAGTTGTACTTATCTCTTCTAGATAGTAGGGAACGTAGCATTACTTTAGATGTCAAAACAAAACATCGCTGTCATATGTCAGTAACATAACCCTATTTTTGCACGAAAACTGATAAACGAACAGAATTTACAATGTTTAGGAGCTTAATAAATAAACTAAGTCCAATTCAGTCGTGTGGGTTTCACACAACTTCTTGTTTAAATGAAGTCCAGTTACTAACTCGACTAAGAGTGGTCGACAACTCAGAAATAGGCAAGCGGGCTATGGCAGAGGGAAAACCACCTAAAGTTATTTGTGTCTATAACAAGAAACGTAAGTATTAATAAGAAAATCAATAAAAAAAAAACTTAAATATTAAACCTGACAACTTCAATGAGTGTCTATAAAGTGTACGCTGTAAAGCGCTTGCACTGCTTACCATCATGCTACATAAAACTAATTCTGTTTACATAACATCTAAATAACGTATAGTGAATTTACATATGATAATAAATTACATCCCTAATTTTTGTATTCAATTTATTATTTATATTCTGCTTCTATCTTTTTATCCTCTGCTTATTTTTTGTTGTATATAAATCCCTTCTGTAGATATTGGTTTAGGTTATTTTTTTTTCATTAAATATTTTTAACATACGATTTTTATCTGTAACATCCCACTGCTGGGCATAGGTCTTTTGAGTCGGCAGCTATATTTCCTACTAAGAGTTACAATCACTGTCGGGTATTTATGTTAGCAACTGAGACTGACAGCTTAACATGCTCTCCAAAGCACGTGGACCCACAAGGACGGACATACAAACCAGAAAGAAATGTCTATACAAATATTCATCCCGAGCGAGAATCAAACCCACAAACTATCAGTATTTCAGTCAACTACACGCACTACTACACCAGATCGGTTGTTTGTTAACATACACACTCCATAATCTGTGCCTAAGTCAGTCAACTTAATCCTGCGTTTTAGGTAACAGAGTTTTGTTAAATGTAAATGACATGCAGACATAGCATAGGAATCAAACTCATAACTGTTGTATTTTTCTTTTTCAATTTTCTTTTTTTTTTTTTTTTCTTTTTTCTTTTAGTTCTATTTATTGTATAATTATCTGATTGCTGTTTTTATGTTTGTGTTTTATGTTTCTCTTAGTAATTAATGTAACTGGTGTAAACCGTTTTAATTATTATAATAAATAAATAATAATAATAATAACCCCTAAAGCAGAAAGCTGGAGAAAGATGACTTGCTGAAATTAACTTAATATTAATGTTATTTTCAGGTGTGGGCTTAATTGGGGACAGAGTTTTGGTAGCTATTAAAGGTCAAAAGAAGAAAGGGATCCTAGTAGGCTTAAAGCAGATACAGAAAGTCAAAGTTCCGAAGTTTGATAGCAACAATGTAGTCCTCATCGATGATAACGGCACACCCCTGGGCACCCGCATCCACGTCCCCATCCCGACCATCCTGCGAACCATTCTCAAGGAAAAAACTCATTCCAAAGGAGCTGATTACACTAAACTGTTGGGTATAGCGACTAGATTTGTGTAGATAGACTAAAGTAGTGTTATATTTGATTAAAGGTATTTAGTATTTAGCTATTGTTTATTTTTTTCTAATTGATTGGTCTAATGTTGCCAGGTAGCATTTGATTATTTACATAGAAACGATTTTTGAAACTACGGTTCATCACGGTGCACTCGATTTTTTGCAAACGGAACGGTGATCTATTAAACCTACAGAGCCCTCCAATTTAAGAAACGCAGTTAGGAGTCGAACATCCTGTTTAACAGTGATTATTCGGAAATATTCTGTCTATACAATATATATAATTATTTGCCATGTGCAGGGATCGAACCTGCAACTTCACTGTCTCAGTCAGTTGTTATGACCCTGCTCTAATGTTTTGTTAAAATAATCAGACAAAATAGTAAGTTTAACTCTTTGATTGAATTAATCAATAATCATCTAACATATATTTTATAAGATATCTAAATAATAATATCCACCAACCCACAAAGGAGCAGCGTGTTATATTAAGCTCCAATCCTTCTCCTACATGCAGAAAGAGGCTATGTCCAACAGTGGGACGTTACAGGCTGAATGCACATCTGAATAATATTAAATGAACCCATTTCTAGACAGCTGAACAATACATATCAAGCACAATTTAAAAGTAGTCATTTACTTTTTTCCAAAAGAAAGTAATAAAAGGAATTTTGTAATACAGTTTAAACACGATTGATTACATTGAGCAGTAATTAAAGCAGTGAATTTAATTTCAAAATGATGTTAATAAATGTCTCTCTTTAAGAACACGGGGGCATAATAAAACAAATAGTAGGTATTGTAATGTAAAGAAAAAATATTGTGTAGAAGAAACTGTTTATTTGTTTGTGTTAATTAAAGAACATTCAACTTGATATTACATGACCTATAAAAGGGGAAAAGGAGTATCATAAAAGTCGTAAGGAAATTTGAAAATTTATTAAAACTTATAATCAGTCCCAATGGAGAACAGACTTATTAGGACACGCTAACTACTGATGGAGATGAGCAGACGACACGACACCAACTACAGTATAACATGTTCCTATCCTAAGTGAGGAGGCGCTGCGCACACGGCCCTAATCTACTTGACCGTCACACATTTCACAAGCTATCCATAAATTACGTCACACGATTTTTCTCGACTTTTTGACCCTCCCCCGTCCTTGTCACAGTTGGCCACAATTATAAGACCCCCGCCTTCCCCAATGTCTGTAATCAACTAAATCAAACATCACTCAGTCAGTCAGTTCAACCTATTGCAGTCAACTGCTGGACATAGGCCTCCCCAAGTTCGCGCCAGACATCCTGGTTTTCCGCAATCCGAATACAGCCTACACCGGCAATCTTACTTAGATCGTCGGTCTAGCGGCCGCAGAACGTCCTACACTGCGTTTGCCAAGACGTGGTCTCCACTTCTGGGCACGTCTGCTCCAAACTCTCATAGGTAGCAAAGTTTATAAATTAGTACAGCGAGTGTTAATTCACCAACTATTTAAACTTTGGTAGATTGATTTGGTTAATGGGTATGTGGTTAAAATATAATTTTTTAATACTAACAATAATTATATATATTACGTTTAGGTCAGACAATATCATACTACGTCGACCTCCTATCCTATCCCCCTTAACGTGTGACGTAATTCACGGATGGCCCCTAGTTGCAAGTTACAGCAACAAGTTGTTGATGGTTGCTGCGTTTTTTTATGATAACCATCAAACAGGTGGTTCCTAGTAACCACTAGCCAGTTGCTGGAAATTAGAGCCGTCTGCTCAACGCCTTGCGTACAGTACGCTGTACCGCGCGGGAACGACGACAGTCTTTATTGCGTTACAATTTAAACAATAGAATAAAGGCCGGTTTCACCGGTTTTGGATAAAGTTTATCCTGCAAATAAGTTACAAAATAGACTTAACAGCAAGAGATAGAATAGGCCACTACGACCTGTTCCTCTTCAATTCATAAAATATAACTTTGAGGTTCATATTTTCGAATAGAAATATCACATAAATATAGTGAAATTCAATAGTAAAAAATAATAAGATACGAAAACCTTTTATCTGTTGGATACCGTCGTCTGTCTAAGAGCGGTATCCACAACCGGTGGTACAGGCCCCAACTCGTTTACTTAAAACGCTACATTATTACAACAGTCGCCACTTCACTCCAGTTGAGAGTTGAATCACTTAACCGAAATAGAATCGTATTAAAAAAAAAAAGTTCAAATAAATTTATTTACAAAAATTAACAACATATTATTTTTCCATTACGTTTTCCACATAAACTTCAATAAAACACAATTCACCTTCACGACTTATTACAGCAATCTCAGTAATTATGTTTTATTACATAACGTGCTGCGGCCATTGTGTTCTCGTTCTCTCATTGAAGCGACAATTATAATAATAGTCACAAAGCAATAGAAACATAAAAACTACTCAAGTCGAGTGTATAATGTCGCCGTTCCCCATAAGGCTTTAACATTATAGCTATCATTTATATATATTTTTTTTTTAATTTCGAATAGCAAACAATTTAAATATTCGTATGCGCGGACACGGGAAACGATATATAACTATCCAGCCTCACTGTCTGTCGAGTGAAGACACGGTGGTCGAAATATCAGATCAAATGTTTTGTACTTTTCAGCCGTTGTTAAAGCTTATATCAATAGTTTCTCAGTACACATCCCGAGTTTCCCGACTGCAACGTAACGTTCCGGTAATTGAATATACATTACATAGACGATTCACAACAAATGTGACTAGATATCCAAGATTCTCGTGCTCGCTACAATGTAACTGTGAGCCATCGCTATGATCGCACCCAGTGAGCGGGTTACGTCTCCGTTTGGATATTTCCGATGCATTATAACTCATTGGATGCAATCTCTGTTACTCTAACGATAGAACACACGACTAGCGGAGACAAACCATTATTAATCTTTAACATACAAGTATTAACATTCCAGTGATCGGTAAAAGAGTGATTTATAAAAATTGTATTTTAAAAGTACTGTATTATAGGAAACGATCGTATTAAAAATTCTTCTCAATGTGCGACGTATAGTACTAATGTTTATTACACTATTATAAATTCAATGTAGATATACAAGAAATTATTTCCTGCTCAGTTTGACCGCGCTCGTCCCACCGATCGATAAATATAGAATTACAAAATTATTACAATTTAAGGAAATTACAATATATTAATTTGTGTAGAATTATTCCTCTACAGCCCAGCTACACACAAACTTTAATAATGTTAATATAACAAATAATACACAATTTTGTTAGAAGTCCTTTTCTGCTCTCGAAGCCTTCGATTGTCATCCTAGTGGCTCGGTCACACCGGGCGACCGATCGACGTATTTCCTTGTAATTCGCGCGTCTTTAAGATCTAATGTTACTCTCCGAAATAGTAACTATTTTAATTAAATAACTTTCCATCTTCTATACTTTTTGAACGACAATTCATTTGCCAAAATCAGTCTCTCCAGATCTAGTCAGTCTGTCCAGTGCAAACGAGCCATCAAATAGAAAAGCCCGCGACAATGTCGCTAGACATTCTACGCACTAGTATCTACCACTGTATATAGACTTATAAATCTTTGCATAGTTATAATATTGGTAACACGAGGTATGGCACTGGTCTGACCGGAGTAGGGACAGGGTTAAGGACGGATACGGAAATGGAACGACTGCTTCGTCCAGCATTGAAATTTTTATTACTTCGTATTTTGTTACGCTAAGACTGTAGGGTGACATAGTATCTGGTAAATTTTGTAAATATCGGACAGTGTTCTCGAATAATTTTAAACATATTCATATGTCTGAAGTATGTAGAGGAGCATGGTAGAATATGATAATTTGACATAATAGCTTCGTTTTTCAACGTTGACGTTCGTCTAGTGTTTCTTAACCTTTTAGTGATGAGGGACCATTTGTCAAAAATGTTTTGCCACGGAACACAAACTGTTTTGGGGTAAAAGTTGGAGTACTTAGTAATAGCCTAATGATTCTGCACTTCACTTTCGTGGACCACTTTGGTGCTTCCACGGACCACCGGTGATCCGCAAAACACTGGTTAAGAACCACTGGTCTCAAACAATTTCAGACCTTTGATTCGAGTCGTATAAATCTTGGTAGCGATGAGCTTCCGATTTTCGAAGCCAATTGGTGTGAGAAGACAAATGTTTCAAAATGGACGAAACAGTCGCAATAAGACAATCGGGTCACTGATAGAGGGAGTCGATAATTTGAGGATGCTCGAGTTTTACAAAATAGTATAACATTAGTTACAATTACAGATAACTCTTAATATATTTTTATTAAATTCGGACAGTTAAAAGATAAATTTATTTATATTATAATTTTTGTAAGCGGAGCTGGTTATAATGTACGTTAATCAGATATATTTAGATATAATTTACTATGCTTAAATAATTTCCGTTACCGCGAAAAGTTCTGCTCGTAAAAACTAACACTGACTGCAACGAAAAGCGGAACCTTCAGACACTTGTCTGACCTCAGGAGCGGAACGACTTTCGAGCTATTTTTACAAGACATATTAAAGTTACGAAGTGGAAGTATACCGGTATGTAGCACACAGTATATACAGCCCTAAGTACCCGCGAGATCGAAAGTCGGGCAAAGTGAGCGGAACCGATCCATCGACTCTCATCGAAACCGACACCTAACGTAACGTAAAATACTAAATAACAATACGAATTAATATTACTGCAACAAAATAATAATAAAAAAAATCCATTTCATTTGACTACTATAAGTTCTCTCTAACGATGTATATCTAGAATATAAAGTAAATATATGTCTTATATTTAGTAAGTAATGTTTGATGATATATTATGATAGATCTGTGGCGCAGCGGTCGCCCCCGCGTCGCCGTTTGTACTTAATGGTCACAAATGCCCGCATTCGTTTCGAGCGTTCGAATTTCATATCAGAAAACGCTCGAGTATTACCACACAAAAACATAACAAAATACGATTCAACTTTACGAAACTCATCATTTACATTTGGGCAGAAAATTACGACTAAAAAAAATAGTTTATTTATAAAAGACCAGAGAAAGATTCGAATAGTTTCGTGACGCCCAACGCTCAAACATCAGCTTCGGCGACCCGGAGGCGAGGGCGCTTAATTGGATAGTGTTCTAGCTAGAGCGAAGGTTGGGGGCCTAAACGTCCACCACCATCTTCTTGTGGATGTCGGTGTTCCCGACCACGTTGCAGAACTCCTCGAACGATATCTTGCCGTCCTCGTCTTTATCTGCGAACAAGATCGTTTTGTCGACGATCTGTTGCAGTTGCGTGTCCTTGAGATTGTTGCCCACCATCATCTTTAGAACCTGAAATTGTCACATTGCCGAATTTTGTCATATGGGAGTCGTCTTTTTTACTATTTGATTGGAGCCTATATATAAAAAGTTATTACCATTGATAATTTAAAACAGAAGGTACTTTTTGGTAGATTACGAAAACATCTATAAAGATTTAGGAAGTATAAATTTAGTACAAAGCTATTATAAAGCTATATTTTGGGTTGAAACCCTTAAGTTAAAAGTTAATATCACTGATCATTTAAATGAAACAACTATTCTTTGATCGATGACGAAAAGGAAGTTCAGAGTATAAATTTGATCAAATAAGAAGAAAAGATCGATGTCTATTTACCTGAAAGAGTTCACCATTGGAGATGAAACCGTCGTTGTCCATGTCGTAGATTCGGAACGCGAACCGCAACTTGGACAGCTTGTCGCCTTTTACGCTGAACTGCGATACTCCCTGGATGAACTCCTTGAAATCAACCTTGAAACAATCGCAAAGACAAATTTTATATTTTATTTTTAAATTAAATGTATGTATTTCGATCTATTGTAAATATATCAAGAATGTAAACGTATCAAAGCTGTGTCAATACACGGTTTCCATGTAGTAGGGTGTCGATTATTTCAACTGCCATTAAATATAATAATGAACTAAATTTCGTATTATTTATTAAATTAGCAAACAGTGATTTTTGATAACAATTTCACTAATAATATTCATAATAATTAATGAAACTGGTATCGTATTAGTTTAACTGTTATCAAAAACAATATTTAGTACTAGAAAATAGCTCGTCGGAAATTTTACGGCAATGTCGCCTTATCTTTCTGGTAATTTGTACAAAATCATGCTATTTAGGATATTGTAAATATAAAGCGGGTTACAGATAGTACGCTAGTCACATAACTCGAGATACGGCTCAGGCGGGAGGTAGCTTAACTGAGGGAGGGCACAGCAGGAAATACCCTCAACCTTACAGATGATTACACCTAAATAATACTGCTTTCAAGCAGTGTTGTGTTGTACTTGTGATGTACTTGTCTTTACTATATAAGTATTTGTCTACTGATCTTTATTATAGGACTGTATACAGCCCACAACCGGAAAAGGGCTAGTTTTTCCTAAGGTGGTAATTACGTTTGCACTACTTTGCCACGCGGTAACATCATTTCTCACCATAATAAATTCACAGAGATAAGTTCACCCTTGCCAACTTATTTTGTTAATCTAAAACTGTAAACATGCATTTAAGTGCAATAAAGAATACAATACCTCTCCGTTACCGTCGGCGTCGAAGATGTCAATGACGCGCTGCACGAGCGGGTTCTGTTGCAGCTCGGGCAGCGACATGAACTCGTCGATGGACAGCGCGCCCGAGTTGTCGAGATCGAGCTTGCGGAAACGCTTGCCGAGCCGCCGAATCTCGTCCGCGTCGACTGCGCACCACACGTCACTCGACTCAGGGCCACTCAAGGCTCGGGCTCCCGGGATCAGGACCCTAGGCCCCCCCGGACCCCTAGGGCCAAGCCCCCCTGGGGTCAGAGGGGGCTCGGGCGACGCGGCGCGAGGGGTCGTCCATTAATCACGCGATGTTTTTTAGCAAATTGTAAAAAATAAATACACGTGATACACATTACAGCCCCACTCCTTGTGATATTTTGATTTTTTCTTGATCCCTCCCCCCCGTTTCCCCCGTTCGACCTCACGTAATTAATAGACGACCCCTATGTACAAGCGTATGTGTCGTGGACTACGATATTTACAGTATGACCGCCGTTCAATATTCTCTTTGTATTGAAAAATGAAAAACTACCTCGTCATTTGTTGCCGTTTCAAAGGTTACGAAAATGAGGTCAAGCTAAAAGCTAGTTTTAATAGTAATAATGTATTCGCGACGACTGTGAATTCGCATTTTATTTGTGCGGAAGTCGTGTATGTAAACGGCATACTAATTATCTCGTGACCGACACAAAGCTATACATAGGAGTAGGTCGTCTACTCGAGACAAATCGAGAATATTTCTTATTAGTGTGAGTTTAATAGACTCTTATGAGTCGTCCGAATTTAATCGGTAATGGTTTCTTTTAGAATCGGATATAACAATAGAATTTCCTCAATCCGTCTGTGCCCAGTGGTGTGTCGTGAGCGAGCTAGGCGCGCCCACGTCGTATGTCGGTACCTGCTATTCTATTATTAACATACAAAGCCATTCTAACGTTCCCGTGCTTGAAGCATTGCGCATCCGTTTCGGTCGAAATCTTACTAAAGCGATACCACCGCGAACTACTCCAGCCACCAAAAATACAAAGCAATGAGAGAAGTCAGATACGGAAGTCAACAAAAGTGCTTTTGTTATATGTATACTATAAGAAGCACAGAGTAACATAAACAAATCAACAGAAAACGATAGAAAAAAAATCAGGATCGATTTTTTAGGATTCGTCAAGCTTGTTCCGAGTCGATTGTTTCGAGAACTGTCCTGAATAGTAATGTCGACTTATTAATTTCCAGTCTTATGATTTTGTTTCAACTGCGTTTTTCTGAAGGACATATATAGGTATAGCCCGTTGTGACCAGATATATGACATCTCCCATCACGTACATTCCTCACGTCTGCACAAATATAAAACAATCTAACCATCACAAACATTCACAATATAGACTAAACTCTTTACTCTAGAGGCACTGGTGATGCGGATGCATTAGCCCAAAGTTTGAAATTATCTATGTACGTCCAGAACAATTTTTAGTTTAAATTTAGAGTCAGGAGAAGACATGTGGAAGGAACAAGTGAATTACTGTACACCGACTAGAGTAAACAAAAAGATAAGCCTTCATCTAAGAACTATGGCATACAGACGTTTATGCACACATAGATAACATTTAACTAACAATGATAGTAAGCATGTTTGTGTAGTTGATCACACGGCCGCTAGGAGCATGAGTGGTACGTTCAGTTAAACCCAATGACCAATGATTAAACTATTAGTTGTTTTAAAATTCTATTTGAAAGGGGTACACATATACATGTCCACAAAATGTAAAACATAAATTGACTCTCCATAAATAAATATTCAGCTAAGTGCTGATTATTCAGTGTTTCAAATAAATTAGATTTAAGGACTTTCTCTATAATAATAAAAAATTGTTCTGGATTTGGAGGTGTACGTGCGGTGTGTCAACATGGAGATGAACATCAGCGAGTGACACTACGACACTCACAGTTCTCCACCTTAAAATCAATGCAGTTAACACGTGCTGAAACAAACCTCATGTTACGCTTCTTACGCACACCCTAATTCGCACTCATAAGGTATTCCACTACTCGTCTCCTCTTGCAATGGGAATTGACATGTTAACAACTGGGGTCGAGGCCAAAGAGTAGAAACGCTTAAACATAACTTATTTAAAGCTAGTCAGTACAGTGGGGACTGTTATTCACATGGTAAGACTTGTACCTCAAGTGATATTAGGTTTCGGTAACAGAAAATAGTAGGCAATGAAACACTGGTTATAAGGCAATTAAAATAATCACAGAAAGGTGAAGGATTTTGCGGAACTCAAGTGCATACTTACAATTTGAACACAGCTCCATAGGAATTGAATTTTCGTTGCCCTGCAAAATTTAAATTCATATTTTCACTTAAAGATCACATTTTAATATTATTTCAGAAGTGTTGAAGCATTAATTAATATTAGAAACTGTATGAACGCATAAAACATTTTAAAAGTCGTATTTTTATCACCGGTTTACACCCAGAAAAACCAATTGGAGCAGCCAATGATGAAGTAGAAATTCAAGCAGAGATGTGGCCCTTACCATGGTGCTGGTTTTATGTTACACTCAGCTATGAAAGTGGCGCTACTGATGTTATGCACAAATTTTTAAATAAGATTGGTGCTATCAGTTGTTAATGAAAAACGTCTTCTCTGCAGAACACACCATCGATGATCGATCTAAATAAAGTTGACAGATTAAATAGAATACATTAATATAACACAGATACCTAGTTAACATTAAATTAATAATATAGAAAATAAATTCTAAAAAGTTTTCTTAATCTATATTTTTGTTTTTCATATTAAATAGTAAAATATAGAAATATTCTAATATAAATTTTATTTGCTTTAAAAGTTTGTGATGCCACAAATTAACAATAATATTTTATCTATCACACATTTAATTTTAAAATAATGGGCCTTAGATAAAACTGTAGTGAGATTTTGTGATGACCATGATTTACACTACTTATATCGTTTTTAAATTAAGTTCTCTTTTGCATTCTTAAAAAGTATCTTCATTAAGTACAAAAGGCGGCCTTATCGCTAAAAAGCAATTTCTCCCAGGTCGCCTTAGGGAAAAGGAAAAGGTATATTTAAAGTATTTTATAGTTACTTTTCACGGTCAGTCAAGCAGTCAGTTCAGTTACTCTTCACATTAAAATACGTGACATTGGCGGAATCAACCGTGCTTCTCTGGCACAACTGAAAGCCATTAGACCAATCAATCAATCAAAATAAATTTTATATCGTTTTTAATATTAAAATAATAATTATTAATTACATACCACTTTTTCATTTCAAACAGCATAATTATACAAGCATTACAAGTTTGTAGTACGTAGTCGTACTATGTTGAAACGTTTCTTAACGTACTGCTTTTAATGTCAATGTCATACCGCTATTCCGTCCCCCTACCCCTTTGATCTTTCTCTTACCGAGTACACCTCAACCATGGCGGCCGGGGTAGGTTTTTGAATTTTGAATTATCTTTGCGATCTAAAGGGATGAAGCCTTTTTTAATTAATGGCGAAACGAGTCATGAGAGTTCTAACACATGGTTTGTGTATTTCTTCTAGGTACTTTATACTTATCCGGAAAATTTTCGTGCTTATAAGGCGTTGATCGCCGCACAGTACTCCGGAGCCGACGTGAAAGTCGCTCCTAATTTCGTGTTCGGCGAAACTAACAAGACCGATGCTTTCCTGAAGAAGTTCCCGGCCGGCAAAGTGAGTGACAAGCGGCGAGCTAGTGTAGTGTCCGTGATATCTGACCAGATGTTTTTGACGGTGACGTGTAATTATTGTGAATTATTTTAGGTGCCGGCGTACGAAAGTGCCGACGGGAAAGTTCTCCTCACAGAGAGCAATGCTATCGCTTACTATGGTAAGTCTTGTCATGAGTATTACGAAAACATTTTATATTTATAACCTTTTAAAATTGCACTTAAAACCTGCTGATTTATACATTTCGTCACATAATAAGATATTTTTCTTATGTCTCAAAACCGTAGCAGCAATTGGAAGTCGTTGAATTTAAAACAGTAGGATCACAGGGGAGACTTTCGTGACAGCAAATTGGTTTTTCTTATTTTTTATACAGTCGACAAACAAGCTTACAGCCCACCTGATGGTAAGCGGTTACCATAGCCACTAGACGGCTGCAACACTAGAAGCATCGCAAACACGTTGCCGACCCTACTCCCGACCCTCCGCAGGAGCTCTGGCCACTCACCACGTAAACACTCCACTACTTGAGAGCGGTGACCATATGTAAGATGGAGGTACTTCCCCAGACAGACTGCTCCAGATTTTGAGCAGGATATATCCTATTGTGCCCGACCTCAATAATATCTTGTTGTACCTTTGTCCCCACAGTTAACTGATGAAATAATTGTGTCTTGTTTTTAAAGTGGCGAACACAGCTCTCCGTGGGTCAGACGTGGCCACGCAGGCGGCGGTGTGTCAGTGGGCATCGTGGGCCGACAGCGAGCTGCTGCCCGCCTCCTGTGCCTGGGTATTCCCTTACCTGGGCATCATGCAGTTCAACAAACAGGTACCCATGATATACACTTAATCCATTCATACTGTTAGCAGTGCTGCAATTAAAATTATTCTAAAACTATCGATTTATTTAATTTGCAAATGTAATGAAGATACAACATATGTGTATAAATTATAAACACAATAGGAACTAAACTTATTGCATTTTTTTGCTTTTATGAAAAAAAGTTCAAATATACTGTGATCTAATTTTGTTATATTGAACTGTATATTGGTATTGTTATGTTGTATTGTATACTGATGTCCTGTCGGTAATCACAGGACTGTTGATCTGTGGTCTTATATGATAAATCACCTGTAGGATAAGAATAATGCATGATATTTGAACATGCATTCTGTCCGTCTAATGATGAGTGTAAACCGAGATTATGGATGCTTGCAAAACTGGGAGATTTGCAAATGTCTTGCTGACCACATCCTTGACCCTCCCCAGGTCTTCCTTGCTCACCACAGGAAGTCAACACTGCTTGGGAGCAGTATTATTTAGCTACGATTTTATGTAAGGTGGAAGTATGTCACCAGTTGGGCTGCTCCAATTTTCGATCAAGATATTTTCTGCTATGATGAAGATATCTTCCTCAATGTTACTATGTACTGTGATAGAAAATATAATAGCCTTCAGTATAGTAAACTTCAACTTAAATTTGTTTCATCAGAATGTAGAGCGTGCAAAGAGTGATCTCCTGGCTGCTCTGAAGGTGTTGGATGGGCATTTACTCACGCGCACCTTCCTGGTCTCCGAGCGCATCACCCTCGCCGACATCATCGTCTTTGCCACACTCATACATGCTTTCCAGGTTTGGCATTCAAAAATAATATTCAATTTGAAATGTAAATAATATTATTATTTATGACTATCCAAGAGATTCAATTAATTATAATGAAACAACTTTTTCCGATTTTATCGACGTTTATTAAGCTTTTTAGATGCCCGATGTTTTGGATACTTTACAGCAACCATGGTCACGGGAGGACTTTTTCAGATTCAATCAATTTTATTGTTCCTGTCATAAATCATCGATCAGGTCAAATATTATGACGGGATCACTCTGTTATTATTGTGTTATAATTATATGCTTTATGTTAACCTCTGCTGTCTCTCCATTTTTTGTGCTGTACGACACGTGTGACTGGCACGAACTTGGGGAAGCCTATATCCAGTAGTGGACTGCAAGAGGCTGAACGGACTGACTGACTCATAAATATTATGGAATTTTATGAAAAGAATAATATATCATAAACTTGTATCTCATCATCATTTTAGCCTAATACAGTCCACTGCTGGATATAGGCCTCCATAAGTTCGCGCCAAAAATGGCGTGAACTCATGTGTTTTGCCCATAGTTGCCACGCTGGGCAGGTTGGTGACCGCAAGTCTGGCTTTGTCACACCGAAAACGCTGCTGCCGGTCTTCGGCCTATGTATTTCAAAGCCAGCAGTTAGATGGTTATCCCCTCTTTGGTCAGCTTTTTAAGTTCCAATGTGGTAGTGGAACTGTTTAATCCCTTAGTCGCCTCTTAGGACACCCATAAGAAGAGAGGGGGTGTCTATATTCTCACTACCATAACCACACAGCATATCTTGTATCTGTTGTCCATCAACTATCATTATGCATAACTGGTGAAATAGGCCCCAAGTGTTAAAATTGTTGTCTCTTTCATTATTACAGAATGTATTAGACGCCAGCATACGCTCGTCGCTTGTGAACGTTCAGCGTTGGTTCCTGACCATCGCCAACCAGCCTCAAGTGTCCAAAGTTGTGGGAAGTATTGTCCTATGTGAGGCTCCACCTACATACGACCCTAAGAAATATGCCGAATTGAACCAATCAAAGAAGGTAATTAGTTTCTTTAATTGCCACATAGATCCAAACAATATGGTCCTATAAGAATCTCTCACGATGAATCAGTGTGGATTAACAATCAACAAAACTGAAATCAACTAACAATGAAGAAACGAATTAATTACTACTTGACTAGCCTCTGGTAGATTGCGATGACCATGCTTTCTAATCTGGGGGTTGTGGGTTCGATTCTCGTCTCAAGTCTAAGCCGACCATTACATTTAACAAGCAATAATTTGCTAACTTTAGGAATGGAATATATGGTATATTACACATATTTATTTGTTTATTGTAATCACATAAGCAGGAAGGTGGCAAGAAGGACAAGAAGGCTGAGAAGAAGGAGCAGCCCAAAAAGAAAGAAAAAGAAGAGAAACCTGAGCCCTCACTAGAGGATGAGATCGAGAAGCCTAAAGAGTCCAAGGACCCCTTCGACTCCTTGCCCAAGGGGTATGTAATATGATTCTAATCTTAATATTCTTATTAAGTATCTTAATATGATCTAGCATTATAATGCTAGAAAGACTAGGTATTTTGGTCGGGTAATGGAATGGTAACACATTTTGTTTGTACTTGCTTATAAAAGGTTTTAAAAATAGCTATAAAAACTAAAATAGCTAACTGGTCTACATAACCAAGAGCAGAAAATACAGATATTTTTGTTTATTAACTCTATAGTATTAACAATCTTTATAATAATCTAATGATATCTCTCTCATAGTCTCATTGGCATCTTGCCTAATATTAAAGAAGCTTTATTGGCTATATGAAATATATTGATTTTATTATATGAAGACCACTTCTACGAATAAATCATTAGATCGTGACTACTAAAATTAATGCAATGGATTAAGCGAAATATATTAAGGTCCTGTTTCACCAGTTGTAGATAACGCTATTTGACGGATGACGATACAAATAGACTTTGACAGCGGGAGGTAGAATAGGCCAGTAGGACCTGTTTCTCTTTAATCAATGAACTGCAATTTTAAGATTGATATATGCACACTTCAATTACTATTTCTACTATTGTGATATAGCTATAGATGGGCATTATGGATATCATCTAACATTGTTGAATAAAATCTTGGACATACGTTTGTGTTGGTTAGTTTAGACACTTATTATGGTTGTATGGACTTATTAAATAGTCCTGCAAGTTAAACAAAGTAATCACAACCATAATTGTTAAACCATACATAGTATTTATTAATATTGACTTCACATTTTTGACATCTCTGAAGCCCTCTATGTGTGTCTCCATTGGGATATGATTATGACAAATATAATTTTGAATAAATGTATGTTAATTTTAATTTAACCTGATGATTACAGGACGTTCAATATGGATGATTTCAAACGGTGCTATTCCAACGAAGATGAGTCCGTGTCCATTCCCTACTTCTGGGAGAAGTTTGACCCTGAGAACTATTCCATCTGGTTTGCGGAGTACAAATACCCTGAAGAGCTTTCCAAGGTCTTCATGAGCTGTAACCTCATCACTGGTCAGTTGGAAAGAGATATTTCCTTTATTTTAATTTTTTTGTATAAATATAATCATGATTGATGAACATTTTTTGTTGATGAATTGACACTCGCTGTTCTAGTTTATAAATTTTTCTACCTATATTTGATTTAGCAATTGTTAAAACCCCACAAGTAACTTTGAGTAAATTTTTCAGGAGAAACTAAAATCTATTTATTTAAATATAATATACTGTATATAAATATTTATAATTGCTATATGTTATAGTTCTTTTATATACCTAGTCATAGCTTACTTTTTTTAAATTTTTAAATTTGTTAAGTATACTAATTTTAAAAAAAAATTTTTTCACTTGTGTTGTTTTTACAATCAACGTGTTACATGTTTTGTTTTAACACACAACTGAAAGAAAAGTTAATGAAACACAGCAGATTACTTATTAATTTTATTGAAATACCTTTAAATTTTTGCACATAAACACACTAACAGTTACTCGCAATCACTTTCCATGTCATTTGTACATTCTAAATTAGTAGTGGGCCATTGTAGGAGATCTTCATAAAATTCTTTGTACTTTATAGGAACATAGGGTATTAATTTTCTTACATCCCCAATTTTTTTAAAGTTTATTGGCTTTTTTGTTGAATAAGCAAGGTTGATGGGAAGGGTGAGCTGTTCAGGCAAACAACTTTTTTTGGACATTCTCAAATGGAAGTTTAAAGCATTCATTGTATTGTCAATATATTCTAATGCTTTAATATTTCCAGGATTATCTGCTGTGTGGATGAAATGAGAATACTTTGAGATCAAAAAATTTATCTTTTGAGTTTTGGGCACATTTCTCCCATATGAACATTCTGACAAACAAGATTTTTTAAACCATGTCTTCCACCATATTTTAAAGTTGATTATGTCACTTGGTTGTACAAGATGGACAAGAAATTTTGATGGAGAGCTACTAATAATAATTTTCATGATTTGCCTCAATGAATAGATCCTATCTACTTTTTTTAATTTGTGCGCGCGAAGTGACGGTGTTGCCAACTTGAGTGTCAAAACAACATATTTGAAAAAGTTATGTTGTTTTAACAATCAACGGCATTTTGACGATCGTTTTTTTGTACTGATTTGACTGCAGTGGTGTTGTTAAAATACTCATTCTAAATTTGACCATAGACAAAGGATACAAAAATGCAAAAAAATTAATTTCAAAAAAAGTGTTACTTGTGGGGCTTTAACAATCACCGATTCATTTATAAAATAATGTTGACAATGTTTAAATTAAGTAAAACATAAGTAATAGTGTGAAATTGTAAAATTTGTCATTGTGATGTCACACTGGGTAGGGAAAGTTCATATAAACGTGACAAAGAGCTCTCTCTTTAGGGGTAAAAAATCATGAAATTTGTCTGACGTAATTTACGGAAGGCCCCCAAGATCAAGAAAAGCACCTTCCCATTTCAAAACATTTACCATCATCATCATTTCGGCCTATTGCAGTCCACTGCTGTACATAGCACTCCCACAAGTTCGTGTCAAAAATGGCGCATGTGTTTTGCCCATAGTTACTACGCTGGGCAGGCGGGTTGGCGATTGCAGGGCTGGCTTTGTCGCACCGAAGACGCTGCTGCCCGTCTTCGGCGTGTGTATTTCAAAGCCAGCAGTTGGATGGTTATCCCGCCACCGGTCGGCTTTTTAAGTTCCAAGGTGGTAGCGGAACTGTGTTATCCCTTAGTCGCTTCTTACGACACCCACGGGAAGAGAGGGGGTAGCTATATTCTTTAGTACCGTAGCCACACAGTACTTAACACACACACAGTATTATAACATTCGTTGGGGTCGTAAGAGGCGATCAACCCGCCTGCCCAGCGTGGTGACTATGGGCAAAACACATGAGTTCACGTTATTTTGGGCGTAAACTTGTGGAGGCATATGTCCAGCTGTGGACTGTATAGGCTGCAATGATGAATGTTATAATAAGCAGTCACACGTGTCACTCACTAACGAGCGGTGGGGTGCAGGCATGTTCCAGCGGCTGGACAAGATGCGCAAGCAGGCGTTCGCGTCCGTGTGCCTGTTCGGCGCCGACGACGACTCCAGCATCTCGGGCGTGTGGGTGTGGCGCGGCCGGGACCTGGCCTTCCCGCTGTCGCCCGACTGGCAGGTGCGTGCGCCCCTTCAGTCTAACGTTCGCCTCTCTGTGCCGTCTGAATCGAGCGATTCTCCCTATATAGCGCAATCACAATATATCTATAATATAAAAATGAGTCGCTGAATGTGTTGCTAAGCGCAAAACTCGAGAACGGTTGGACCGATTTCGCTAATTCTTTTTTTAAAATATTCCTTGAAGTACGAGGATTTTTCTTACGGAGAGAAAAATTCTAAAAAAAAAAAAAAAAAAATTAAATTAAAGAATCGACTGTTAGGCGATACGAAGTTCGCCGGGTCAGCTAGTAACTATATAATATTTTAACGGAGTTCAGGCAGGTTAGGTAACGTCATTTTACAAAACTAAAATTTTATTTATGACTAAAAGTGAAGCTGCTACCGATTCGGAATGCAGATTCTGCAGAGAGGAAAATGTTGAAATCATATCGCAACAACATTCATATAACCGCGTCTGTGTTGGTATAATCGCGAACTGATATAACCGCCTTCTTGTTGATATAACATTAGTTAATATATTTATATTCATTAGCTTAATATGAAAATAAGTTTTTTTTCTCTCTTCAGTTTCATATTGTATTGTTTGTTTTGTTGCTTTCCTTTTCTGTGCTGTGTAGCATCCCTAAAAATATATAACCGTATTCTAAAATAATTTCTTTCGGATTCTTCTGGTTTCATAGCCAAAGAATAAAGACGTGTGTCAGTGAGCTCCGACAATAATTAATGAGAAACAGAGGGAATTTCACCAAAAACATAATTTAGCTGTGCCAACTTTACGCAGAAAACTGCAAGCTTTATATCACCTGTCCTAAGCCATAGATTATAGATAGCTTGTCAATAGTACCAACTTAACAAAAATTCCAACCGATTGACAGCAGAAGAAAAGTGTTGCCAGTGTGGTAAAATAAAAATCCATTTAAAAGGAAAAATTTGTAGAAATCGTTGTGATGGATGCTACACTGCAAATGCTTTTGAACAAAATTAACGAAGTGCAGTGACTATCAGAACCAAACCAAAATTTTAACTCTAAGCTTTGACAACTTGGCTTCGTTGAATGATAAATTGAAACCATTAGTTGAGGAGAACTTAAAATTGGAGAACCAACGTCAACGAAAAATAACGTCATCATACATGGAATGGATGAGAAAGAAAAAGATGGAGCTGATTTGCTGGAACTAGAAACGACAGGTCTAGAAAACTGGGACAAATGGGAAAAAAACAATGTGTGACGACTAGGGAAAAAGGATGACAAAAAAACAAGGCCCATTCTTATAACAGTCACCTTGGCGTAGAGAAAGAGAGAATTACTTCGCAGCAGCAAAAAACTACCAGATAACATCTACATTACCGAGGATTATCCTAAAGATGTTATCAATACTATGAAATAACTAATAATAAAACAACAAGCTGAAAGAAAGAAAGGAAAAATTGCATACATCCTAACGGACAACAAGCTGATTGTGAAAGACAATAACACTAAAATTAAGGAAAACGAAAAGAGGCTTTCAACCGACTCGCCGACACAGCAAAACACCACGGAAAGAAAAGAAGCAACAGTCCTTCAAAAATAAACAAAACAAACTCTCTATGACATCCAACTCGCCTGAGGGCAAACTCAACCTTTGAAAAATAACAAACAATGACTTTCAGAGACAAATGAGTACCGGAAGCAAACAAAAAACAAGAAACAAACACAAAAAACCGTACAAAAAACTGTCTCCCAACACGTCTGGTCTCCAGCTAAGAGATGCGAAACTTCCAACATCTCAACTCTAAATACAAGAACTTTACGAACACAAGAAAGTTTACAGGAAATGAGATATCTCTTGAAAATATAAAGTACGATATTTTGGCCTTGAGCGAAATGAGAAGATTGGGTAATAAAATAGAAGAACGTGCAGACTACATATTATATAACAACGGACAAACGGCAGGACATAGAGGTGTAGGTTTTATGATAAAGAAATATCTCAAACACTAGATACAGGAGATAATAGGAATCTCTGATAGACTCGCAATACTAAACATCAAATTACCGAATAAAAAAAACCATGGACGATAGTGCATGCACAAACGGAACAAGCTACCAAAGAAGACTATGACAGTTTATCAGACTATATAATAAGAAATAACTACAATAATTACATCATAGTAATTGAGACTTCAATGCCTAAGTGGGAACCAGGGTAGTAGGTGAAGAGTCTATCATGGGAAAATATGGTCATGGAAAAAGGAGTCCCAATGCAAATAAGCTAATAGAATTTTTGCTGCAAAATAATTTGACTCTTCTTAATTCAGTCTATAAAAACAAAACCAAGCAACAAATGGACTTGGATCTCCCTAGATGGGACATACAAAAATGAAATTGACTTTATTACAACAAACAAAACGTTTCAAGGATACACATGTGATACAGAATTTGATTTTCAATGCAAACCATCGCATGGTACGTTGCTGTTAATTTAATTACCCAGCAAAAATATTCAGAAAGAATATTGTTAATACAAAAGCATTTCCACAAGAACTGTACCAGAAGACTTTGGATTCATCCCCCATCAAATTTTTACAAGATATAGCCGACTCTGATACATGACAGACATCTGTCTTAAAAAAATATGACTATTTCGACAAGAAAGTATCTGAAATGAAGAATGTCAATACAATAAAAGAAAAAAATAAGTTAAGCGAATGAACAATGGAAATGTTGGAAGAAAGGAGAATACTAATATCAAAAAAAGAAAGCTACAAAAATAGCCAAAAACAAATATCAGATCCTAGAAAACAGATATGGGAGAGCATGAGAAAAGACAGAACAGCAAAATAAAATTAAAAACTAAAAGAAGAAATACAGAAAACGGGAGGAACTAAAAAAGCTCTAAAAGAACTAAGCAAACATGGAAAGGAAGGGATACCCACTCTAAAAAATAAAAGGTCTAAACAAATGACCTAGCGGAAGCAAATACAAAAAGTCGCTACAGACTATTACAGAACCCTTTATTCTAAAGAAAATGCTCACGAAAAATACACCAGAATAGAACCAGCTTACAGTAACGAAGATGTGCCACCAGTACTAAAAGAAAAAGTACAGAAATCTATCAACTGCTCCAGCTCCAGGGCCCGACCATATACTGGGCAATATACCGTACGAAAGTAACCGACATAACCCACAGAATTAGCAAGTTGTGGCAGGCAGTCGGCTGGCCATCTGTGCCGCAGGACAGATGGTCGTCGGAGTAGACGGGTCCTGGAGTGGAGACCGCGTCTTGGCAAACGCAGTGTGGGACGTCCTCCGGCCCGTTGGACCGACGATCTACGTAAGATAGCCGGTGTAGGCTGGATGAGGATTGCGGAAAACCGGAATGTTTGACTCGAACTTTGGGAGGCCTGTGTCCAGCAGTGGACTGCGATAGGCTGAGCTGACTGACTGACTGATGTATCAGAGTATGTTTATCTAAGCCAAACTAAAAACTAATCATAGAGAGTGATTAGCAAGGTGTCAACGAGCTATGAAGAGAAGTATGCTAGGATTTAAAGTTAAGATTAGATAAAATTAGAAATTCAGCAATACGTAGCAGATCCAAAGTAATCGACGTTCTAGAAGAAATCGACCATCTGAAATGGGGATGGAAAGGACACATGCTGCGCAGCCCGATAGAAAAATGGAGCAAGCGGATCATCCTGTTCCCAAGGGACTGTGCAAGAAAACAAGGACGCCCAATTAGAAGATGTGAGGACGAGATTTGTCAGACCCTTGGATCTTACTGGATGAGAATTGCAGCAGATATAGTCTACTGGAAGCAGCTGGAAGAGGCCTTTGCCCGAAGGCACATTGAAATAAGGAATATAATATGAAGAATGTACCTCGTTTCAATAATAAAAGGCTATTTATTATTATTATTATTCTAAAATATAAAAACATTTGCATGTTTAACGTATTTAAAACAGCTAAAAAGAAACAATACAAACAATACGTAACAAAGAAACATAGTAGGTTATTTTCTAAATAAGAAAATATTAATATAATTATTTTAACTTGCAGATTGATTATGAGTCATACGACTGGAAGAAACTGGACCCCAAGAGTGAGGAAACCAAGAAAATGGTGCAAGACTACTTCTCCTGGTCCGGAACCGACTCCCAGGGGAGGAAGTTCAACCAGGGCAAGATCTTCAAGTGAGCCGTCCGGCTTCACTCCTGCCGTCTCTACGCTACCTTTTGATACTATAGACTTAAGGTTTTTAAATGTTGCCACACAGTAACAGATGGCCATGTTGCTTACAATGATACAATGTGTCTTGACCGTAATTTTTTTTTTAGTGATGCAAGCTAATATTCAATAAAACTAGTTTTTGTTGGCAACATTTAAAAATTCAGATTTTTTCAGTGTTCTATGACTATAATTTAAATAAAAACGTTAGGATTTTTAAATGGTATATATTTGTATCATCTGAACGTAGGCCAGGTCTACGAATGGAGTGCTACAGTCATATTTATATTGTGAAGTTTAAATGCATTTATCTCTTTTCGACGGCCATCATTACTTTCGCGATTGTATGAAGAACTGTAATAAATACAATTGTTTTTTATTTATTGAAGTTTATTTTTAATTACGTCTTTTCAGACAACACTTACTTATAAAGTAGTAGTAGTCGATACGTATTGCTTACTGAAGGAATTAACATTTCTGAATAAAAAGGAATTAGCAAAATAAATACAACTGGGACACAATTTAATGTAAATACCGAGTATGCCACACATCGGCAATGATCAGCTTCCGCGACCACTGCCGTTCACTTGGTGTAAGTACTTGCGCATACCCAAAATGCCATGTTAAAACATTGACTTGACGCAAATGTGATTGATACTGTCAAAATATATTCGCTCGCGGTCGGAAGTCAAACTTAATTACTATAAACGAGCCGTAGAATAAATGGTGGACTAATATTTGATATCTGGTACTTCGGCGGAGGGCAATAAAACACATAAGTGGAAAGCAAAAAATTTATATTCTTTATATTTTCAGACTTTTGCCTAAACTGTAGAAGTACTTTAACATTGGTACATACACTCTTACTTATTATTGCATCATGAGTAACTAACGATATGAGAGTATGCAGAAACGAAGACGAGCGATTCGAAGGCGCCGGGCTGCAGACAATACCGTCTTAAATCATTGTTACACGTAACAAACCGACTTATTGCTATGAGTTTCACGAATACAAAGCTCTAAGGATCGAAATTACATGCGCGACAAAGCATGCCGACGACGTAAATGGTCTTCTGTTAATCGTGTGAGCTTTGGAAGGGGGAGGGTCTCAAAATATCACAAGGAGAGGGGGCCGTAATGAGATATCACGTGTATTTATTTTTCGTCCTTGATGTCTGGATATTTGTATCACGATGCCTGAGTTTTCCAAAATATACCGAATTATGGTACATTACATTCCACAACACAACACACACAAGTACATTCGCCAACCCGCATTGGAGCAGCGTGGTGCATTAAGCGTCCTTAAGGATCCTTCTCCTACATGGGGAAAGAGGCCTATGCCCAGTAGTGGGATATTACAGGCTGAAGCGTAATGGTACATTACCAACCACATAAAGTACATTTAAATATATTTTGAAAATTTAAATACACTTTGCAATACACGTGATTTTTTGGCATGAGAAGGAGGGGTGGTCTTAAACTACACCACATTACACCAAGGGTGACCCCTCCACCACACATAACCTACCCCAGGTTAAAAAGTTGCTAAAAACATCGCACGATTCATCGACGACCCCTTACGACTTATAACCGATACGCAGCGCTTTGGCAACTTGATGTCAGCATTAGCCTCATAAGTGCCAATCAAACAAAATTCTTATACTATTTCTGGTATTTGGAAAGCGCCGAATGCCATCATTGCCTATTTTTTTTTAAATATTGCGTTAAACTACAGTAAGACCTTCGATACTAAATGACCGGAACAAGTTCTCGTCGCCATGCTTGATCGCACATTATTAAGAAAGCTTAAGTAAATTTTTAATAGTTAAAAGTGATTTCAATAGAACGCAGTGCTAAATAGCATAGCAAGAAAAGAAGATATCAACACGAAGATTACAAGTTAAAACGTCTTAACTTTCAAATAGATGAGGAGTTATTTTATTTTATTAGGTATAAGTTCAGATCTTTTGGCATTATTAAGACATTGCATTTATAATATTCACTATGCAAGCCATTTTATTTTTGTTCTATTTTTACAAATATGGCTTATCAGTTCCTCAAATACTTGTTTAAATCACGATTGAGCATAATGTAATATTAAAACATTAATAAAATTATTATGTATTAGCAACAAGTTAAAATCAACAAAAGACCCGACTACGGTCTACAATATCTTAAAATACACAAATATGTGTCTAAAAATAATAGTTTAGGATACCTAAACTAAGACACTGGGACATAAACACGAATCAAACATTTTATCACCCTTCGCCGCAATCGGGTAAACGTTAACGGAATTTATTTGGGACATGATATGTGAGGACTAGGCACCATGACAAAGTTATAGAGTACAGTTCATACTGCTTTCATTTATAAAAATTGTTCTAGAATTTTGTTAATAGAAATATAATTAAAATTGTTCAGTACCGTAATTAATTTCTTTTCAAAAAGTACAAAATATAAATTAATATTTAATGTGAAATTTTAAACAAGTAGGTAGGTAGTATTTAATCGTTTTTTTGTCCAGTTCTTCGAGCCATTTTATTAAAATGTAAACTCCTAATTATATTTTGTACAAATGGAATTAAGTTAACTATAATAGGTAAAGTAAAAATTTACATAATATTATGCATGATAAATGTTGCACTGCGGCACCAAACACATCCTTGTTCATTCTCATGGTGTTCCTTATATTGCATAATGTATTTTTTAATAACTATTAAGAGCAGCTCATTCCATTCCCTTTGCTCACACATACTAACAATAATAACAATACAGATACAATTAACATAACAAAATTTCACTTCTCTCGAATTATTATTATCGTTTTAAGTTTTAATTTTTTAATTATTTATTGACATCTTGTCGCGACAGCTTATCATGTTATGTTATTATGGGGATTATTTACGCATAAGAATTCATCGCCTACATAACGTACGACAAAAAGTTCGATAGTCTTCACTTCGAAGATTTCGAAAACACAAGTCTTCGAGCAATGCATCCTGCCTGTGTTAACATACGGAGCCGAGACCTGGAGACTGACGAAGGGACTGGTCCACAAGCTTAAAGTCGCTCAACGTGCAATGGAACGGGCTATGCTTGGGGTTTCTCTCAAATATAGGGCTAGAAATGAGACTATCCGCGAAAGAACGAAAGTAACCGACATAGCCCACAGAATTAGCAAGTTGAAGTGGCAGTGGGCCGGCCATCTGTGTCGCAGGACCGATGGCCGTTGGAGCAGATGGGTCCTGGAGTGGAGACCGCGTCTTGACAAACGTAAGACGTCCTCCGGCCCATTGGACCGACGATCTGTCTGAACCATGATCTGGCGCGAACTTGGGGAGGCCAATGTCCAGCAGTGGACTGCAATGGACTGAACTGATGATGATGTGGATTATGAACTGATATCTAGATTCCAGATAGATCTATCTGGGCTATGTGGATCCCAAAAAAACTTTGAGATCCCTGTTTCAAACACAGAATAGTTTACAATAATTAATACAATATAAATCTTTGTTTTTTTTTTTTGGAATTTTCAGCAGGGAAAACATTTCATGAAGCTCATAGGCGTTGGGCCACTAGATATCTATATGTTTTTGCTGTACTACTAGGTAGATTAAGAATAGACATTTATGTTTTTAATACTAGAAAAAAAAATACAATAGGAATGAGCGCTTGATTATTTGAGCAACAAAGTCGATTTAAGAATTTAGACGGTTTTTTTTTTGTCAAAGTTATTTACATTTAATATAATAGTAGTTTGTTATAAAAAACTTTTAATATATACCATTAATAAGTAGCTTATATTATAATTCACTGTTTAAATGTTACATAAAAGGTGCGTGTTGAAGGTGTGGTTGCGGTCAGGATGTGGTTGGCGGCCGCCGGTCAGTCGGTCACGCGTTCTCTCGTTAGCAGTAGTAAGGCAGCTTCGCTCGATCACTGTCGTGAACCCTAGTTACGGTAGATACTATAATACAGTCGGTACATACTATCGCGTAACGAAATATTATACACGAACAATTTAATAAACATCAAAAAATGCAAGGGTCAACGATGGATAGTAGGAGTTACAAATGACGCTATAAATTTATATACCTAACGGGTAAATTTACATCTCAAAAATGATAACATCTCGCTTCAGGTCAATAGAGAATAAGATATCATAAAAAAGTTTAAACTCTTAGAGAGACAACGAAGGTACGGCGAGCGCGGGCGGCGGCCGGCGGTCATTGAGGCTCCGTCTGGAACAAACGGCTGCGATAAGCTTTCGCAGCATAGAACAGAACAAATGTCTCATTTTTATTAAGAGTATTAAGTATGGACCGTCAGTGGAAGTCATTGGCTTCACTATAATGCGATATAAACACGGGAACAAAATTGAATTTTTTGAAAATCGTCTTAACTAAATATTATATTATTTTCAATCGCGTAAGACTTTTTACCTAAAGACAACATCTCACCTCTTTTCTCGAATGAAATATTTCTTATTCTGAAATCATTTTATAATAAACTAGTTTTCATCCCGCGACCTCGCCTCTTTGGGCTACATTATTGTGGCTGTTATGCTTTTATCCTTTAAATTAAAATATAGCCTATATCACTCAGTGTCAACGTAGCATTCCTCTAGAGATTTTTTTAATATTGGAACACCACAGTATTCCTTTAGCGGGTGAGGTATCCAGAGCTCCAGTTGTGAGTCGCAAATAGGTTCGGTAACGCGTTTGATATGTTCTTTGTGTTGCAAGCCTTAGGATTCGGTATTCGCTTACTATCAACCAGACCTTAAGCTTGTTAGTCATCTTTGCTCTATAAAAAAGCTGGATATTAGGCTAAATTGAATCTCGGTGATGGCCACCAGGGGTATTAAGATTAAGACTATCTACTATAGATAGAGGTGCTGGCGACGGCTACTCACGTCGTTGTAGTCGAGCAGGTCTTGCAGGTCGAAGTCAGCAGTGAAGGGGGACACGGGGGAGGTGGGCGAGTGGGCGGGCGCGTGGGCGGGCGAGCGGGCGGGCGAGTGGGCGGGCTCGCGGCGCGCCAGCAGGGGGCGCTCGTCGTCGGGCGCGTGCGCGTGCGCGTGGCACTCGCAGCGGCAGCGCTCGGGCGGCACGTAGCTGAACACCACGGCGTCGCGCGCCGTCGCCGGCAGGGTCTGGATGCGCTTCGGCTGCTTGCGCCGCTCCGGCAACTCGCTGAAGTCGATCCACTCCGACTTGCTGCGCGCCTCCGACCCGGCTGGGGTGACCGACGAGTCAAAACTTAGGCTACATTCATAATATTGTTAAAAAAATTAGGTTTCTGCTTAAAAAAAAATGAGTGTGCTTAGAACACACGACTGAACAAAAGTTACTAAACGTATGTATGTATGTATAACTCTCTCTTTTTAACTTCACTAACTTATATCTCCCTAACTTCCGTTTGCCTCACCCGATCACACTTTAAGTAACACTTTCGTCACGCATTGACCAGCTTACTCCCCAAGTCAAGCGTACGTAAAAAAGTTTTACTTCAAAAACCGTAATACATTCTAAGAAATGGGAAAGGCGGGTTAATCTCCGACCCTTCTAATGCATGGACAATCGAAGAAAGAGACCTACGTCGAACGGGTGGGCACAGCAAGCTAAATTAATCAATCGATCTAATTTTAAGAAATCAATCGATTCGAATCATATTTTCTTTATTCACTTGATTCCAGCGAGCTTCAAAAGTCGCCTTTTCAGAGTTATCACTTTGCATCAATACATATTTAGATTTTCGATATGCGCATTCACGGGTATACATGTACCTACTCAGAAGACTTTGTAATAATACATACAAAGAAACGCGAGACTCACCGTCGCCACCGCTACGCGAGCGAGCGCGCTCGGTGCGCGGTGGCGGCGCGGGCGCGTCCGAGGCGGTGGAGGCGGCGCGCGCGCGGCGCGGCAGGCGGATGTGCAGGCGCTCGGCGCCCGGCGCGGCGCTCGGCGGCGTCAGCGCACTCGGCGCGGCGCCCCGCGCGCCCGCCGGCGGCGTCAGCGCACTCGGCGCGGCGCCCCGCGCGCCCGCCGGCGGCGTCAGGGCGCCCAGCGCGCTCGCCGCGCCGCGGGGCGCTCGCGGGCGCCGCACCGCCGCCACCGTCACGCCCCCGCGCTCGCGCACCGGCACCATGGGCAGCGCCAGCGACCTCTCCAGCGGCAGCGTGGTCGGCACGTAGGGCAACTCCTCGAACGACTCCTGCACCACGAGCCCGCGTCGCTCCGCCTCGCTGCCGCCGTGCGTGGTCGCCACCTCGGAGCTCGCGTCCGACTCCGACGAGTCGCGGCCGGTGTCCGGCGGCGGGCTGGGGAACGCGTCGCGTGGTATCTCTTCGCCGATCTCACCGAACATCACTTGACTGTCGACGATCTCGGGCGTAATATCGTTTACAATATTCTTCAAACTCGCCACTCGCTGCGGCGACTCGCTCGGACGAACCTCTTCGCTTTCGGGGAAACTCGGAATCGATTCTGATATTTCGCTGGCAACGCTGGGTGTCTTCGTTATACTAAACTGAGTACTAAATACCTGTTCTTTACTTCCGACGTGCGTCGTGAATATAATTCGCTCTTTTCTCCGAGGTCGCTCCGCACCGTTCCCGGCGGATATAATCTCCTCCGATGAGGCGTTGTTCGTGTGTCCAGAATTAAAACTGGGCTTAGAAACACTATTTAAGCTCTTGTCCGGAGTGAATTCTTGTTCCGTTTTTCTCGTACTCTGCTCTACTTCTTTTACCATCCCTGACTCTCTCTTTGACTCTGTCTTTGAAGGGATTTCCACATTAGCTGTCTTTTCAGTCGGGGAATGTAATGGAATGATAATACTGCCGTCCGGTAGGACAGTCCGTTGAGTAGTTCGTTTTGGAAGAGATGTCGGAGTAGCGGAAGTGACGACTGCATTTCTTTCGAGAGGAGGCCGTTGTTGGGGCGCTGAAGCTGGTCGTGTTGGTTCAGTTCGTGTAACCGTTTCACGTGATTGAGGTTTTTCGATTGTATTTTCAGTTGAGTTCAGTTCGTCAGGTGGTGTGCGCAAAGGAATATGGATGATTCCGTCCTTCGAATCTTCGTAATACTTTAGTTTCTCCCCTCGAGGTCTATCTACCACTGGTTGCGGAAACTGTCTCTGTTGTTGAACCACTGGAGATGCGTCACGAGAGCCTGGTGAAGGAGAAGTGCCACTTCTTCGCGGTGTCTTAAATAATGACAATACCGAACCCTTTATTTTACCTGCCGATGTTGGTGTTGAAGATCGATCTCGGCTTTTGCTACGCGATCGACCTTCGTTAAGGCTTTTTTTGCGTCGCAATGCATCTGATGGTGAATCTGGTGATGCAATGGTTTCACGCGATTTAAAAAGTGAACAGAACGATGATTTTCTAGACACTGCCACACCACACGGAGACGGTGTTCTACTGTCCCGTGTTCGCTTGGAAGTAGTTTGAGGACTTATTGGCTCAATAGAACAGGTAGGTCGATCGTTTAGTTCGAGAGTGATAGGTTTACGCGCGGGTTCTCCACTAAATAAGGTCCGCTCGCTTTCCTCTTCGTTATCGTCCTCGTATTCATCATCTGGTTTAAGTTTTATTCTTATGATATCTTTTGACTGGTTACCACGCCGCAACGCCTCAGGTTTAGATGGTTCGCGACGTTCTTTAGGTCTTGCTCGACGCTCTTCAACTTTCGCTCGGTTCATTGTTTCTTTTAAGCGCTTTTCATCATCCAATGATGAAGAAGACGGCGCAGGCCCCGGTACGGGTGTGTTGGAGGGTGCGTTGGGAGAAGTAAGTCGAGGTGCACTAGCAGGTCGCGTATTTTCGACAGTGGCTTCTGTACGCACTTCACGATGATCTCGACTATCGATCTGTCGACTAATAAGAGGAATTGGAACAACTTGGTCGGGTGGACGCTTAGGTTCAGGAATAGAAGTTACTGCTTCATTTGTCAATTTAGCAATTTCTAGAAGCCTTTCCTCAACGACCGCCGCACATATTTCGGGATCCGTTTCTATAGGTTTTGGACCGCAAAATGATGTTTCGAGTAACATTTTGTGCGGTGAAGGTGATCGAGATATGCCAGATACTACAGAAAGCCGTGACACACGACTAGTATGACTAAATCCAGAAAGTGCCGAATGGGCGGAACACTGAGATCCAACACTAGACAGACGGCTAGTTCGACCCGATACGCCGAGCAAGGCCGCCTCAGACCCTTGACTGTCTTTACGTGAATGACGACGCGAAGGTGGCGCTATAGATTGTGTTCGGGTCTCTGCGCCTCCAGGCGCGCCTTCTAGGAAAGCCAGTTCTTCGGTTGACGAACGCAGGTCAGCCGTCCCGTCTTCGCGAAAACCAAGTTCTAGACGGGCACGGGCGTCTTCGCCGCCACCGCTGCCCGCGAACAGCGCCAGTTCGGGTGAGCTGTCTCGTGAGTCGTGATGGCTGGAACTTGACGCGCGGGAAATGTCGATGCGAGGAGCAGCAGGCGTCTGAAGACCTGACACGGTCGGTACAGTCGCAGCCTCATGCACTGCGGGCGAGGAGTGGGAGCGCGCGCGCTGCTCGGGCGGCGCCAGACAGTCAACACCACCTGACGTCGAGGCCGTCACGCTCGTCGTCGAGCTCGCTGGATCTTCGCGGATCTCAGGCAAGCGAAAGACTTGCTTGTTCTCTGGGCTAGACTGAAACGTGAAAAATAAAAAAATATTTATTTCAGTACTAAAAAGTCTTACACATGGTTTTTATTACAATGAAAATAATAGATAAAACGTATTATTCGGTGTAGGATTACATAGTTGATAAAAATGTATGGTGTATGTGTGTGTGCGTACGTATGGATGTGCGTACGTGTGTGTCAACAAACAAATAAATGTCTAAATGAGACATAATGATGTTTCCTATATTCTAAGCTACGCATATTGCTGAACTAACTTCCTCGGAGACGTCGTGGTCGAAGGAGGCGATAGGCGCGGGCCCGCGGCGCGGCCGGCGCTCGGCGCCGCTGGCCGCCATGCGCCCGCCGCCGCCTCACGCGATTGCACGCGCGTGTCTCCTGATCCTCACATTTGCCAGAGCTGATGATCAGTTAATAGTACAACATATAAAATATCCGTTTGCTGGATGCGAAAAGAAGCCTTTGCCTTGCAGTGGGATGTTTACAGATGGATGCAGTATAAAGCTATTTACTTAGTTTTAAAATAAAAATCATGCGCCGATTGTCCATCACATCACTTTTAACAGTCGGACAGTTATTACTGTAACACATGAAAGCTTAAAGCATGAACCAAAAGATTGTAATATAGCTAGGGGAGAGTGGGGTAATCACGGACGCGGGGTAATCGCGGAAACGTTCGTTTGGCTGTGTTAGAAAAGTGTAGAAGATATTCCGAGTGATAAAATCGTGAGTCTATCCCGAATATAGTGCCGAACAAAGAGTGGCGAAGCAACAACGCACTCGGTCTACAAGGTATGTTACCTTTTTGTTTTTTCGATTATATCAAAGATTAAATATTATTCTATTTTAATTTCAGTTTGTCCCGACAGTTGGTGCTGCGATCAATTTGAGAAAAATATTTGAAATTTTGTGTTATGGCAAAACAACGTTTGCGGGGTCAGCTAGTTTTATATAATTTTCGATTAAAATTGAAGAGATGTAAAATATTTTAGGTGTGATGTAAAAATTCGGTATCTTTTTTATGAAATAACGTCCAATCCAAGAATGTTTTTAAGGACTCGCCACGCGTATCACGCGATTCTAACCTAAATAAAAAATATAGTTTTATGTTACTGTGTCTGTTGGGTAATGACGGACGATTTCAGTGTGGTAATCCCGAACGTTTGTAATTATTCCTAAACAATTAAATTATTGTCTTTTATTTTATAATTTATGTGCAGCAGTCGACTGCGTTGCGCGGATGATAATAATGATGAATTTAGATAAAATGAGTACATATGTAGAAGTTTTTTTGTATGTTTCTTTACTTTCAGTCATGTACCTTTACGAACTTATTTATACCTATTATGTTATTATTATGTTTCAGGTGCCACAAAATACCAAAGTGTCATAACTAATAAATAAAAAAAATCTTTCTAGAGAAAAGATTCAGCTACCTATATAGTAACCAGTAGTCCTATGAAAAATATTTTAGAAGAAAAAGAAGAAAGAAAAATAAGGAGCACATGAAAGGAAGCGAAAGGCTGCTAGTTCCACTAAAGGTTCGAAGAAAGATGTGAAGCGTTTGTCAAGCATTTGCAGATTGTAATATTAAAATAAAGGTTTAATGAAAGGTCGCACCGCGCAAAAATAGCCAAAGAAGTAGACGTGGAAGAAAATGAGTATTTTTGCTTAGTTTGTGATGAAAAATATGAATACCCTCCACATGAAGATTGGATAAAATGCTACAAATGTAATTTATGAGTCCATGAAAAGTGTAAGAGTGGTGAAAGTACATCAAAAGGTTTTTATATGTGATCATTAGATTAGATACTGTGGGGCAATCCCGAACCCCATAGTTTTGTTGTCGTATTAATATTTTATTTTATATTGAAAATTTATATATGTTGCTTATTAGAACTTAAGGTTGATTAGTTAAAGTAAACGTTAATTAATAAATGACATTCGTCGACTCAATCTTGTTTTGTTCAATTTTAGTTTTCCCTTGAGTGTTCGTAATTACCCCACTCTCCCCTAATTATCTTTAATAATTCACTGTTTTTTCTCTTACTAGGCCGAATCTTCCTAAATATATTACAATCGCCAAATTATGACAGTAATGAAATTTACCTTCTACCAATATGTTGAGGAAGAATGAAACTTACTATAAAAGTTTGAATCAAAACAGCAAAAAATAAATATACAAATTCCAGCAAAAAAAAAAAAAAACACTAAACTAAATAATTATAGCATTTTAGTTCTTTTAATTCTTAGCCAGTTAAAAATAATTCAGTATTGATTAATTGAAGATTAATTTAATTGAAAGGCAGATGCATCAGAGCGTAAATGAAACTTTCTGGAAAAGTAATATTTGACAGAACCTCGTATTTAAACCTGTCTATCGCAGTACGTTAAGTATTTTAAAATTGTGAGTGTACGACAGTCACACGAAAGCGACAACAACGTATTTAGAGAGATAATTACAACAACCGTTCTCAGTAGGTTAATAGTTCATTAAGTCAATGATAATCTCGCCTTATCTGTACTACGCGAGTTCAATGACACCGAGAAATTTTACAATTATGCACTTCGAGCTCACGCGTAACACGTAACGTCATACGTACAGAGATAAAAAGAACTCGACAGCACTATTCACTGGCCGCTGATCCCAATCGATTGTCGGTCACTTCACGTTCGGATCGATGGGTAAGTCCCGCGATCGCGTTTCGATAAGGTTCCAGGGCGGCGACAGGGTCGAGGGTCGGAGTGCAGCGGCGGCGCTGCTCGCGCGGCGGTCGGCGGTCGCGCGCGGGGCCGGCGCGTCGCGCTGCTGGCCCGAGGGTGTGCGAGCTGGCGACCGCCTCGCGCCCCTCGCGCGCCCCTCGCCCGCCCCTCGCCCGCCCCTCGCCCGCCCTCGAGCTCCCCGAGGCGCCTGCGCCCAGTTCACGCACGCGCCCTAGCGCCGACCCGTCATCTCTTTCGATGTCGCCATTTAGGGCTGCCATATTCAGGTTTATTGGCTAAATATAGTGAAACCTTCTTACTGGAATCAATATCGGCATTCTGGATGGGTCACCGATTCAGTTTTTGGGCGACATTTATATACATTATTTTTATCTAATCGTGCGATGAACACGCGTTTTATGAAAATATATAACTGCTTTTTATATGAGACTGAGAATGTTATAATATACGTGTTATTTTTACTTTGATATGATTCCAGACATAAATAAAAATTATTTTAATTTTTCTCTAATATTTTTAATCGTAGTAAATATAGGATAAACGTACAGTCTTTAGAATAAGCGTGCCTGGCAACATTTTTTAGACGTTTAAGAATATTTAGCGTGACATAATTCGCATACGGTGACGTGACTGGGACATTTCGATAAAAGGTCATATCATTAATCACAAATTTTTATGCAAATCGCGTAACATTCAGTTATAGAGAGTATATCATAAAAAGAAGGCAGGTATATTCGAGCAGTTTTGCCGTAAAGCCAACAGTGCCCGTACGACATCGTTACGAGAGTGACATCAATACCCACTGACCCAGTTCGCTGTAGTCTCTACCCTGACTACTCTACTTAAAACCACCCTTTTAGAATTGGAATTGGCTTTGAAGACTTAACGAAGTTAACACTTTTTTTGACCAGGCTCTCCCTCGAGCGGCCTTTTTGATTATCTAATCTAAATAGCCGTGATACTGAAACTCTTAAAGAAAATAATATGCGGATACGAACTTTGATATTCTAACTTTGTTTAAGGCCTTTTATCTAAGATTTAAAATTTGAGATTAAATTATTTTGACGGTGATTTAAAATATAAACTACACATATAATTACGTGTAATACTGACTATTACTAATGTTACTAGACAAGTCACGCCTTAGCCATGTTATAATAAACGGTATAATGATCTTTTATAAATTAAATTAATATCTCAAACAAAATAATTATGTTTCACTTTGAGGATAAAATCTCTTTCTATCGACCTAGTCGTATCAGGTCAGTAGGTACTATTTACATTCCAGTTAACTCTTATGCATACTTTTTTCGTTCATAAGTTAAGACAACTAATTTTGCTGATATGTTGGAATTTGTAAGTACAAATTATCCGGCACTTGTTATTTCGGGTATTCAAAATCTGCAAGTAGGGAGACAAAATTAAAATAATCATTTTTTGTTAAATTGATCAAAATGAGTACTCTTATATCGGATTTGCAAACGGCGATGATTAGGACAAATAAAAGAACATTTCGACAATCGTATTTATTTTATTGACAACACAACATTATAGTCCACACGTGGCGGATAGAGTGCTCGCGACACGGAGTGCGGCGCGCGACACAGGCACAGGACGGCCGCTACAGCGCGCTACGTCGCGTGACAACGCGCTACGCAGACTACGTTACACGGCGTGTTCCGTAGCGCTGCGTAGCGTACGTAGCGCTACGCGCCCCGTGAGGACGAGAGATCGTCTATTTTACGAATACAACAATCAATATATCATATGTATTAGCTTCTCCAACTATGTCATTATATGTGTTAACGCTAGAGGTAACGATATATTTATTTCATACTTTTATTTTATTAACCAATGTCTGGATAAGAGAATATGACTTCAACAACGAACGATAAATTGTTATACAATACACGTCGGTGCTATCTATGCGACCTCTGCCACAGGACCGGATACGTACACAGGCATCGCTTGACACTTTCTATAATTTTAATAAACACAGGCGACGTATCGGTCCGGTGCCGGATATTGTCGACCCCTTTCTCTAGACATTTTGAATGCACCTCATCCCGGATTCGAGTATTCGTCCAATAAATATTTTTATATGACTTTTATAATCCAAATAGTTACATTTGTGCTCTAACAAATAAATAATTAATTACAAAATAATACACTAAGTATTGCTAGAACCCTTTTAACTTCATATAATATACAATAAGATATAATATAAATAGCTCGTAGCAATTGCAAACGTCATCTCAACGTGAATGTAGAAAAGTTCAAAACTAGGCAGTTCGAGTATAGCAAGTACGACAGTGTAGCGCTAGTAGTGCCCAACAAACTAACGTAGAAACATTAGGGATAATATTCTAAAACGTACGAAAGCTATATCAAGTATAGTAATGCTTCAAGCTGGGCGTAACAACTTCTCCACGGCGAGCTCTTGTTGCGTAGCGATGCTCCTTTTCCTCCTTTCATTACTTTTCATTTGGCGTCGCCCTAATAATGTTATTCGCTACGTCCGGTTCGCATTTCGCCTATTTTGGGTGGCTTTGCCCACAACCTGTTTTGAGGGCTGCATCCGCCCCTGTTAAAAACTGTCAACGAATCAAAGACGCTACAGTTGGATCGTCGCCTGACTTTACTTTGTATTCGTGCCTCTTTGTAGGTAAATACATATTTTTATTAAGTTATATCGTAATAATAACATATAATTGGACCATTATGATTAACATTTCATTTAATAAATAGTATTTTTGTAATAATAATAATATAATATAGGAAATGACATAAATATGATTTGTCTGTTCAAAGGCTATTACAGTTTAGACAAAATTACGCATAAGATACATTTGATTAATAAATAAGTACTCTGTTTTATATGTTGTGGTATTTTAAATAAAAGACTTCTTGCAACGAGCCATCTTTATTACGTCTTGACTACATAGTGTTCATATTCTAACTCTTATAATGTTGCCAGTGCCATCAACCTTATTATTAACACTAATAATAATAGAGGTGTGTTGCCATATACAACATCCCCCCTTTTTAGTTTTAAATTTAACTTAAACATAAATTCAACTTAAATTAAATTAACAAAATAAAATTTTAAGACAAGACATATTTTTTTTTTTTTTTTAAACATTACTATTGTGTGTAATCTTTGAAGTATGAGGGTTGTTTTATTATTCTACCATACCTACTGACTTTATGACCAACATTTTCAGAACTCTTACTATTTTGTGAAGGAACAGTAATCAACGGAGTATTAAATATTTCTGATTTGACATTAAATTGATTAGGTGAATAATTTATGTGCTTTTGATTCCTCCTGACTTCTGTTCCATCCTCCCTTTTGACAATAAAAGATCTCGGGCCCTCTGGCTTTATAATTTTGCCTGGATACCACACCCTGTTTGGTCTATTCTGCACCACAACATTTTGACCTGGTTTAAAATTTACATTTCTAACTTTACAAGTTTTATTATAATAAAATTCTGTTTTTTGTTTGTTGAGTGACATTTTTTCCTGCACATTAACAACTTTAGGTTTTAAATGATCTTTAGTACAAGGTAAGTTAGTTCTCAAAAGTCTAGACATTAATAATTCTGATGGACTATAATCCAATCCTGCAACTGGTGTAGATCTATAATGTAACAGAGACAAACAAAAATCATAGTCATTATTGTTTTCACATTTTTTCATCATGTTTTTTACAATTCCTACTGCTTTTTCACTTAAACCATTAGACTGAGGATATCTAGGACTTGAATAAATTAATTGAATATCTAATGAATTTGTAAACTTTTTAAAAGAGTAACTTCCAAACGGCATATTGTCACTTACAATATATTTTGGTATGCCATGAGTAGAAAAAATAGTCAATAAATTTTTAATTACACTATCAGCTGTTTTATCATTTAAATATTTTACTTCTATCCATTTTGAATAGTAATCAACAACAACTAGGTAATCTTTTCTGCTGTAAGTACATATATCCATACCTATCTTGTAGAACGGTAAGCTAGGAATATCATGAGACATAAGAGGTTCTTTACTATTAGACGGTCTATACTTTTCACAAGAACTACATGACAACACAAACCTCTCTATATCTTGTGACATTCCCGGCCAATACATAACATTTCTAGCTCTCTTTTTACACTTCACTATACCTGTATGTCCTGTATGTATAATCATAAGCATTTCTTTTCTTACATGTTTTGGTATAACTATTTTATTCTGTAAGTACACAATATTATCTTTTACATGTATATATTCTTTTAAACTGTAGTATATTTTTAATTCTTTATTATGTATTAGTTTATTATTTTTAGGCCAACTATTTTTATACCAATTAATTACTTGTATTAAATCTATATCATTTTTAGTTTCTTTTTGTAACATTTCTAATTTACTATCTGTTATAGCTAAATCTGTTTCAAAGCAATGCACTATCTCCTGTGTTGTTGGATCTATCTCAGCATTATTTTTTATATAATTTCTTGACAAGTAGTCTGCAATATACATTTTATTACCTGGTATATACTTTATATTTATATCGTATTTTAACAATTTCAAGATCATACGCTGTAGTCTAGCACTTATTTTATTTATATCTTTATTAATTATTGTGACCAAGGGTTTATGATCAGTCTCCACTGTTATGTTCCTGCCGTACACGAACTGATGATATTTATCTAATGCAACACAGATAGCGAATAATTCTTTTTCTATTGGTGCCCATCTAGTTTGACATTCGGTATAAGCCCTTGAGTAAAAAGAAATGGGTTTACCATTTTGTAACAAACACGCTCCCATGCCAGATTTAGAACTATCAGTTTGCAACACTATAGAACCTTTACTGTTTAAGACAGCTAGTGTAGGAGTATTACTTAACTTGGTTTTTAATTCTTTAAATGCTTTATCTTGTGGTTCAGACCACTCCCACAAAACATCTTTTTTAAGTAAGTTTCTTAAAGGTTCTGTAATTACAGAATAATGAGGTATAAATCTACTCAAATAGTTACACATGCCTAAAAATTTTTGTAGCTGTTTTACATTACTAGGCTCCTTCAACTCTAATATAGCTTTTACATTATCGGGATCAACTTGTATACCTTCCTGTGATACTATTAATCCCACATACTTAACATGGTCCGACTTATATTGTATTTTATTTTTATTAAATTTTACATTATATTTTCTGGCTCTTTCTATCACTTTATTTAATATATCATCATGCTCAGAGTTATTTTTCCCTGCTATTATTATATCATCATAGTATATTTCTACTCCTTTAATATCTCCAAAAATGTTAGTATTTGTTCTTTGCATAACTTCTGGAGCAGATGATATACCAAACGGTAACCTCTTAAACCTATATCTACCATATGGAGTGCCAAAAGTACACAATTTATCCTTATCACTTAACATTATCTGAAAAAATCCATCTTTCATATCTAAAACAGTAAACACTTTCTTACCTGCTAAGTTATTATAAATTTCTTCTGGAGATGGAATAAAATATCTCTCTCTTACTATATACTCATTAAGCTCTTTAGGATCTAAACATAACCTCAAAGATTTATCTGGTTTTTCCACTATAACTAGGTTATTACACCACTCAGTAGGACCTTCTACCCGCTCTATAATATTTCTGTTTTCATAATTATTTAATGTTTCCTTAAGTCTATCTTTTATGGCTAAAGGTATTCGTCTTATAGGTTTAACGACAGGTTTTGCATCATCTAAAATTTTTATTTGGTAAGTACCTATCGTCCCTAGACCCTGAAAAATATCTTTATTATCTTTTATAAATTTTTCCTTTTCCGTCAACTTATCACTTTGTATTTCATCAATCCTTTTTAATAAGTTTAACCTAATACAATCTGGTAGTCCTATTACAGGTTGTACATCTAAATCAATTACAGTAAAACATACCTTTTTATTTATCCCTTTTACAACACAGCTTAGTTCTACTTGTCCCGCTGTCTTAATTCTCTCTCCATTATAAACAACAAGAATAGCAGGTGTTTGTTTCAAACTTAACTTATTATTTTTATTAATACACTTGAACAACTTTAAAGACAACGTATTACAGTCCGCACCCGTGTCTAGCTTAAACTCTATATTTAAACCTAGAATATTTATTTTTTCTCTCCACTGTAACTTAATATTGTCTATATAGTTTAAACTTCCTATAGTATAATTATGATCGCTGTCACTTTCACTTTTATTTTCCTCCTTTTCCAAGCTGTACGCCTGCTTCTTCTTCCTGAGTATGTTTTTATTCCTACACATCACAGCGAAGTGATTCAGTTTATTGCACAACACACACTTTTTACCAAACGCTGAACATTTTCTCGGTTCATGTACTTTACCACATTTCCCACAGTTATTTCTGTAGTTCTTCTTCTCCTTCCTGTAGTTTACTCTCTGTTTATGTATACTATCTATTTCTTTCTTTTCATTTAATGCTCCTACCTGTATCTTCCCTATTTCTGCTGCTCTTCCAAACTGGATGGCTTGATCCAAAGTTAAGTCACTCTCCCGTAGTAACCTTTCTTGTACACCTTTGTCCTTTATTCCAATCACTATCATGTCCCTCACAAGCCTGTCTTCTTCTTTGAACTCACATAGTTTAGCTTGTTTCTTTAATTCTGTTACATAGTGCTCAAAGGTCTCCCCTTCGGCTTGCGACATGTTAAAAAACTTATAACTGTTAGCGATTATGTTTTTTCTCGGTTTTATGTGCTTTTCAAATAATTCTAAGAGTTTTTCTAAGCTTTTTACCTTTAAACATTCCATCGACGTGGTATAGACATCCATGGCGTCATCCCCCGCTAAATTCAGAAACAACGCCATTTTTCGCTCCTCTGACTTTTCAGTCAAGCCCGCAGCTTCTATGTAATTTAAAAATTTTCTTTTAAACGTATAAAAGTTTTCTGATGACCCTGATAAAATCAGATTAATTGGCGGCCTCAACCCCTCCATCTTTGCGTATATTTTTACACAATTTTAACTGTTTCTTTCTCCTCTCTATGTTTCTCCCTGTCGATTTCTTGAATGTTCGGCTATTATTTCTTTTGTTTTTACACCTGACACCATGTTTTATATGTTGTGGTATTTTAAATAAAAGACTTCTTGCAACGAGCCATCTTTATTACGTCTTGACTACATAGTGTTCATATTCTAACTCTTATAATGTTGCCAGTGCCATCAACCTTATTATTAACACTAATAATAATAGAGGTGTGTTGCCATATACAACATACTCTTACATAAGTATGCATAGACTAAGCAATATATCATAGATAAGTTTAAGATACTCTATCTCCCGCCTATCGGTGCCAACACTGAGCTCCCCTCACTCCTGACGTCGCGGTGGGTTTGTCCGAAACTATGCTTACAAATATCGCAAGACACTAAAATTATTATTTATTTACAAATTCCTTTGGTCTAAACTCGCCTTCGAATGATTCTATCCCCTTAACTAATTCTCGTATTTGGATACATTTTGAACATTATAACAGCTACGTGATATTGCATTCAACTACTAACGTACGCTTAACGTTAAGGTAAATTGTACAAAAAATATACAAGTAATCCTTTAACCAGGTAACTCGAGAGCGACACTACGTACACACGTACAGACCGACCGTTCCTTACCGCCTAACTATATATATGCTCTACCCCCAAGTGAGTTTATTGATTTTTTCCTATACTACCGATACATCTGATATATCATTATGAGTATAATATATTTAATAACTGCTACTTCATCGCTAATTACTAATCACACTCATTATTCTATTTTTGATGTTAGTTCGTGCGATACATAGCACTTCATCTTATATATTTACATAAGCTAATCATTTAATTTCAAACTTATATACCCATGCATCTGCTCATGGCCTTATACTAAATATATCTTATGAAAAATGTTCCTAATTTTGTAACATTTAAGCATATTCTTTAATTTACATCAGAATATTAATTTATATGCAATAATATCGCAAGAATACATTTTCTAAGTTAACCTTCTACATGAGAAAGGTCACAGTAAGCCAATTAAACGTATTTACAGACTTCATTGGTATCTATTTGTTTGTCATCACACTTATATGACGAATATATTTCAATCATAATATTTGTCCGTGACACTTCTCAACACTCAACAACTAGGTACAGGTCCTTTCACAGCATTCGTATTAACTAAAATAGCGACAAAACTATAAAGAAACTAATTACGTAAACAGGCGCAGTAAATAATGCAATTATTAACAATGGCTCTAATTATTGTTACACAACATTTCTTTGTTTGAATTGGATATGTTATACGAAACTCATTTCAAAGAGAAAGATAACATTAAGTGTAGTTTTCTGCATTATAGACGCTCAGCAAGAGCGACATTATCGACAAAATTTTAAGTTGACGTGATTGATATTTTGACTGAAAATATTAAATTGACTACAATAGAACTAAATATTTGCAATTTACCAAAAAATCTTTTCTTGCGTATATCTTAAAGTGTAAGGATACCTCAACAATTATTATTTTTTAGATTTAACTATAACCCTTTACTGCTGAGAGAGGCCCGCTATACGTAAGCGTTTCCATACATTTCTTCTAATTCCGAGAGCATCTAGAGTGCTACCGGATTTTTTTTTATTGCACCCATGCTTACTGCACACATTATTTTACACAAACCTAACTTTTTTACTAATAGAATATTTCTACAATTCAACTCGTCAAACATAATCTGATAATCTTTTCGCAAATGTCCCAAGCTTTTAAAGAATTATCCAACTTCAAAAATTTGGGTAACGATAACCCTGTCTGAGAGCGTAATTTTACGCAGTTGAAAAATCAGTGCGTCGTCGAAGGGTGAAGCATTAGGGCTCCTAGTCCGAGTCGGAGTCCGAAGAGGGCTCGCGCGGGGCTTCTTTGATTGGCTCGGCTCGCGCAGGTTCGGGCTCCTTACTGGCCGCCAGCGAGTACGCCGCCACCGTCTGGCCTGATGTGCGCTCGATACCCACTCTGAACAAACAGTACACACAGTAATTCATAACTAGATACTTATATTTTAAAGCCACAGAGTTTGATAATACAAGATCCAAATGTATTGATCTGTTTTTTATTTTTGGCGTATCTTAAAAAAAGATTTCCCGTCACAATTACACAAACATAGATCACAAAATGTCGTCGAAAAGGTCCTGAGTAAAATTAATATAAAGTTCATTTATGCACAAATCTACGGTGGAGTTGCGGATCGTGTACCAATTCTTGCGCTCGATACGATGGGGTCCCAAGTCGGGCGCCAAGGCCGGCTAGTAAATTAGTACCTACTACCCAATGGCGGGTATCTGGAAGTCCACGTGCGCCCAGTCAGTAAGTAAGTGACTCACATGTACTCGTGGCGCGCCAGGTAGCGCACGTACTTCTCGGGCGGGTCGCCGTCGTGCTCCTGCAGCGACACGGAGCGCACGGTGGTGTGCGACACCTGCGTGGCGGGCATCGTGAACTCCACGTGCGCCCAGCGCGCCAGCTCCTCGGGGATCTGGTCGTACGACGTCAGCGCCATGCGGCACACCAGGTTGTGCGTCGTGTACGCGCCTGCGACCAGAGAGGCGAACACTCGTGAGTCAATTTAGATGAGCAAATGGAGTTTAAAGAGCTTAGCATATACACTAACGGAAGCATAAATCAAAGGCAAAGCGGGTGGTGCAGCATCGGTCTGGATTAATGGAGTGGAAACAGATAGCCAAACTTTTAGACTTCGCGAAAAACGTTCCGTCTTTGAAGCGGAACTGATGGCATTACTGTGAGAGCTTGTAGACTTTTAACTAGTCGACCATACTCTGGGAAAAGTGCTGGCATCTTCAGATTTCCGTTCAGCACTCTAAGCGATCGAAGATCCAAACAGCCTTCCCGATAGTTTTGAAAATAAAAAATGCGATACAGAACTAGAAGAACTTAGGCGGTCAAGTGATGTTTCACTGGTGCTACTAGTGAAGCGCCGACACGGTCAGTCGGAGACGCGGGTTCGAACCAAGCTGGAGCGGTCAATTTTTGATATGATATTCAAAAATGTTTAGAATTCCTAATGTGTGGGTAACACAAAAATAAAATCATACATATTAATTTTATCAATTCATACGACCAATAAGATTTTAATTATCTAAGTATAACCGAATAGTTAAACTAATTCATTAATACAGATTGATCAAATTAATTGATATTAAATCAAATAAAGTAAGTTAATAAGTAACTTTAATCATTTCAGCCTATCGCAGTCCACTGCTGGACACAGGCCTCCACAAGCACCACAGGCCGAAGACGGGCAACAGCATCTTCGGTGCGACCAAGCCAGCCCTGCGGTCACCAACTCTATGTCTGGCAGTGGACTGCGATAGGCTGAAGTGGTGATGATGATAAATAGTGACAGTGCGAACTTATAATTTAAAAAATGTAAGCTAGTAAACTACCGCCCGCATTGTCATATACAAGTCATTTAAGAATATGATAATGAAACGAAGAGCCTACTTTGGAACACATCATAAGTTACTATATTCTTAACTCACTGGGAAATTGCAATTTTTGATGAATTTTAATGAAGGCTAAAGAAATTACATATCTTTCTTAAGCTCTTCAAAAAATAAGTTCGGAACTATTGAGTTTAACCATATATAGTGGTTCTCCAAATATCATCAAGACGGATGGTTGAATGGATTTTACAATCCATACGAAAGAGGGGTAATATATTGAAAAAGATACAAAAAAGCAGTAAAGCGCAGGCGCTCACCCTGGCCCTCCTTGGGCAGGCGCGGCATGCGCCACACGATGGCGCGGTGCTGGTGCTCGTACTTGGCCTGCCCCGACGTCACCTCGATCAGCGACTCCTGCAGCGTGTCCACGGCGCCCAGGAAGCGCTCGATGCCCTTGATCTTGCCCGTGCGTCTGATGCACACGATAACATTACTGATGCACTGTCTCCTCATTATTTGAGATCGTCTAGTTTTTTAATAAATGCAGATGAGAAGTCTCTTTTACTGAAATCCATATAAATCTGATTACTATAATAATTATAAGAAATGAGTAGTTAGGGTTGCTAATATAAGGTTAATACGTTCTTGCTTGACAGCAAGCAGGATTGCGGTGTGGGTTGAAGGCGTGTCGGTCACCTGTGCGCGGACTTGACGGATCCGTATCGGAAGTGCTTCTCGACGCGGAAGAGGTAGATCCAGCACTCGGGAATGGGGAAGCGGATGGCGACATCCTCGCAGGGCACCTGGCCCAGCTTACGCGATGCGAAACCCGGTACCAGCGCGTCTGCGCGCAGCTCCACCTGCGATAACAAGGCACATGATTTATAAAACGGTGCTTTTACTAAAACTGAAATTCAATTGAAGCAAAAGTAGGGTACAGCAGGAAATATCCTGCAAAATCTGGAGTACCCTGTCTAGAGAACTACCTAAACGGTGGTAAGTATAGGTAAGAGGTTAGAGCTCCTGGGGAAGATCAGGGGTAGGGTTGGCAAAACGCTAGTGATGTTTCCGGTGTTACCGGCGTCTATAGGCTACGGTAGCCGCTTACCGTGGTGACGTCGTACGCTTGCCAACCTGGTCAAATAAAAAAAATACCATTTTTGAAAATTTCACTTATTAATTCTCTTCAATTCTATCCTATAGCTAAGGGATGCCAGCGATAATTCAGCAGAGTCAGCTGTCAAAGCAAGTGTACTATCGTCGTGTGTGTGTCACCTTGTTTCCGGTGACGCACCAGACCGCCTTGAGTTGCAGCGGCAGCTCGCGGTTCTTGGGCGGACGCACACGGAACCGCATCAGCTCGATGTAGCACGCGTCCGGCGGCTTGAACCTGACGTCACAAGCCTAATCAGTGGCTGTCGCTTGAGGTTATAAGTATGATATGTTTTGTTTGGTCTCTTACTCACTGAGCTGGATTTGTAGTAACTATGACTTTATTATAAGCGTATAGTATGTCTCACGTGGCTCGCCATTTTGCCTACTTGTACCTTCGGCAACGTACTTCATTTATTAATCCTGGTTTTTTATTTTTTTATTTTATTAAATACTATTTTCATTACTTTTTTCGTTACTATATCTAGTTTTTAAATGTAAATCTAACGTCCTGTGCTGGCAGCATTTGTAAAGGTGCGGACTGAAAAGCAGCAATAAGCTGAGTCTACGACCTTTTCACCAGCATTTTTTTATAAAATCTCTGTAAATTAGACTAAGAAATCTTTTGTTTTTTTTTTATGCTTGGTGAATAAACGTCTTTATTATTATTATTATTATTAATTTAATTTAACAGAAATGAGAAAAAAAATGGGTTAAACCGCACTTGATGATCTGCGACTCGGCGAAGGCCTCGGGCTGCACGCAGGCGTGGAACTGCGCGTCCTCGACGCGGATCCACTCCTCGGTGGCGACGGGGATGATGTCGTGCCGCCCCACCACCTCGCGGCCCTGGCGCCGCAGGTCGTTCACGCCCAGCTCCACGTCGGGCATGCCTGTCGCACACTTACTTAATACTCCGCGTCTTTGACCTCTACTATATTTGTGTAATGTAGTAATTACCGTTACAATTTTTTTTTTACTGTGTTCCAAATACTTGAATTTAATATTAATTATGGTTTATTGGCATTAAAACTCCTCAGTCATTCCCCGCTTATTTCTTAAGCTGAGTCAAAAATGTATTCATTTTTCTAATCAAAAGCATAGAAACGTATAGTTTCATATTGTTTTAAGATTTGACCTTAAAATAACAAACCTTTTGGCAGAATTTAAAATGTCATATTAATCTTCAACGCAAGTTGAGAACAGAGAGAACATGTTGTTCTCTTAGAAGGTAAGTTGAGTTGACATTACCGTTCACTAGCTCACCGAAAAGCAATGTTGAGAATAACGCTCTGACATTTGTCCTTCAGGAAATGAGATTTTTTTCCAGCAGTGGGACATTTATAGAAAATACGTGTCTATTAGTGTATAGGTACTTGTACATTACCGTCACTTAAAAACCAAGATGGATCTGCTCTTACCGCTGAGAAAGCCCAGGAAGAACAGTCTGACGCGCGCGACCTGCTTCAGAACTGAGCCCTCTGCGTCCTGCTCTACGTACAGCTCATCCACCGCCGTTATTTGCACCTGCGCACCAAGACAGCAATATTATTAGAACGTCTTAGAATATAATTTGTAGCAGAATCTAGTTGATTGGTACGCATGCAAAATATGACTAAAACTACAGATAAATTAATCAACCTACATCTATATTTCGCTATCTTTGTTTTTTTCTACTCCGTAGTTATAATTTCTATAATATTCATGTGTGTGGGTAATCATTTAGGATTAGCTGCCTGCTAGTTTTCCGATAGTTATTATTAAAAAATCTAAACCAAACTAAAAGACCAATGTACAGTTTCTAGCAAATGAATATACAACATTAATTTTGAACTATTCAATTGGACTGAAATGAATTTTTCCAAAACACAATGCAAGTGATGGGTTCAAAAGTACATCTACGCTGCATTTATTTTAATTTTATTTATTTTTTAACGAAACCTCTCATTTTCGTTGACGTTCAGCTAATAGTTTACTAGTAGAGGAGGTATTTAAATGATATTTCTATCGATATTCTTTCGTTAGAAGCCCTCTAGTAATCTCGATCACGTTTCACCGCCCCCACCTCCTCCATCTTGTAGGTGAGCGCGCGGTCGCGGTGCGCGGCGAGGCGGAACAGCGCCTCCTCCACGCAGCACGAGAACTGCTTCACGTCCTCGTAGCTCAGCGAGCCCAGCTTGAACAGCTGCGACACCTGCGACAACGGCACGGAAACCATGTCGTGTGAAACAAATCTATGTACTATATCTTACGTTACTAGTAGATACATACATATACATATTTATTACTTAATAAAAGTCATATATTTATCATTGAGTCATTGACTAGCCCGTTGGCGCGGTTTGTAGTGGCCCTGCTTTCTGTGCCGCGGGTTGCGGGTTCGATTCCCACCTGAGTCTCGGCGTAATATAATATTTATATTTATATATGTATTATTTCTATGTATATTTATCAAAAAAAATATATATATATATAGTTATAACAGTCGGCTGATACCTGTACACAAGCATTAAGTTGCTTACCATAGGAACAGACGACCGTGTGTGTATGTTATATGATATTTATTTATTATTATTATTATATATCACACAAATATATTCTAAATACAAAGTAGTAATTGAAAACTCTAGCAGTGTAATGACAATAGTCTGATGACGATGATATTCTGGGAAACAGACGGTTAGGTATAAATTGTGCCGTATTTAGGTTCCCGTGTATTTAAATAATAATATGGTGTTAAATGTGATCTATAATACACGAGATAGTTCCCGGCGGTACCTGCGGCGCGTGCTCGACGGGCAGGCCGAGCTTGCGCAGGTCGCTGCCGAACTCCTTGACGCCCTGGTAGTCGCCCTGGATCGCGTACGCCGCGAACTGCGACAGCTTGTTCGTGATGCGCTCCGCCTTCGTCACCTGCCCCGGCCTAACGACGTAGCGGACTCTTTAATATTGCATTGGCAAAAGGCCTTAATCTTAATGCATTCCTACAATATGAGTATCAAATGACAATTAGAAAATTTATTTTATTTTATTATTTGATTTTTTTTGCTGCTTTAACTTTCTTTTATTATTGTCGAGTTTTTTTTAAATTTATTTGTATTATTATTTCTGTAATAGACATTATTTTGATTTTCGTTAAGTGTGTATATCCTTATGACGAAATAGATATTTTTATTTCCTTTTATTTCATTTCATTTCAAAGGTCTTACTGAGAGTGACTTGAAAAATTAAGACACGTCACTCTAAATCCCATATGGAGGACTTTTAAAGATGGCGAACTACTTATAGATGTTTAAGCGAGGAGTCCAATCGCACCTCACTCCAGGGCGCTCCTTGTAGAAGATGTACTGCAGCTTGACGGTGAAGATCTTGCCGAACTGGTCGAACTGCTGCGCGCCCACCTCGGACACGGAGTAGCACGCCTGCAGCGGCAGCTCCTGCAGCGGCTCCTTGTCCGTCGCGCTGTTCAGCAGCTGCACCACGGGGTTGTCGCCCTGGTACGTCAGCCGCACGAACACCTTCTTCCAGAACCTACGGTGACGCGTTATCGTTATGTGTGGATATTCATTACTTTTCTAACATAAAATTAGTCTAAATCACTTCATAACACCCGTTACCAGTGAAAGGAACATTTAAAAAAGGATGCATATATTCCGAGGCTTAGTCGCAATATACGGACGTGTACATGTGGAAATATTTTATGCGCATTCCACAGATAATGAATTTTTTTATTTATATCTCTTAATATACTCCCTCTAGAAACCCTCCCCATATGTGACTGATTAACGATGATTATATTATGAAACTATTTATTTTATTTAATACACACTCACACACAGAAACTGAATCAGAGCCAACAACCACCGCCTACTTTTAAAACTTTTTGTATTATTATATTTTAGTAAAGTTATAAATTTAATTTTATGAGGACTGAAAACGTGTGGTTACGTATGGTTGTTATGCCGTTCCTGCGCTCTTGTGTTATTTGTATAATTATATTAAAAAAGAAAATTATAATTTAAAATAAATAGTTTCAATACCAAGGATCAAACTTGTATAAGCACAAGTATTTGACGTAAAAGTGATTTAAGCAAACCACGCGGAGACTACTATTTCGCATGCTAGAGAGTATTCCACAAGCGCGACCTCTGTCCGGTGATCTTCTTCTTGTTGGGCTGGCGCAGGTGCATCTCCCAGCCGGGCCCGCTGTAGGCGGTGCGCGGGAAGGTCTCGAGCGGCGCCGACACGTCGTCGTCGAACAGCGGCGTGGGCGGCGTCTCGCCCCCGCTGCCCGCCCGCGCCCGCGGCTCCTCTAGACATCCGAACGTAACGTGACATGTCTACTCTTACTGATAGTAACGTGTTTCACATCGATCACGCCACGTACACATAGTTATATTTATTTATTCATTTGAATATATCGCATTCAACAGTGTGGCAGCGGAATTGAAAAAGAATTTTTTAGGTACAAAAATAAAAAGATGTTTATGGGTTTATTTTATATAATTGGCGTGTACCTACTGCGTAATTCATTGTTATAACATACATAACACAAAACATTGTGTAGAAAATAGTAGATAGTATTAACCAGCACGTAATAACAACACGTAACTCGCGTTCAAAGTTATTAAAAATTGTCATAAACGTACAACTAGACTTTAGCTTTGTTTAAGTATTTCTCGTCTGCGCACGCCGCGCCAGATTATAAAGTTTATAAATAAAATATTATACGCAATATTGTATAATCTCGGTATCAGTACATTTTTTACATTACAGATACGTTATCGTCTGTCTTTAACTATAATAATTATAGGAAACGAAATAAAACTCGAATAATTTAAGAGCCTAATTTTGCGAAAATCAGAAAATGTTAAATATTTTAGACTTAGTTTTAAGTAACAAATTGGAATGGAACTTCGTATAAGTCAATTATTTTAACCCATTAGCGCCGTGCGTTTTCGTATGATCACGGCTAACACGGGTAGGATATGTTTACTTGTTTAGATATGATTATGAATATGAACAATTTGGGTGTCAAATTATTTTTTTATTAACAATGGATCGAAGCGCAAGTGATATTTAGTAGAGTTAGGGAGCAAGCTGGTGTATACGTAACGAAAGCTTTACGAAAAGTGTAATCGGGCGAGGCGAATTGAAGTAGAGAGGGAGATATAGATACGTTAGATAGAACTAAAGAAGTTTTACTTCAGTCGTGTTGTCTAAAGCACACTCGTTTTTTTATTGATTTAAAACTGTTGACTGTATTTAATATCTTATTGGCTTGCAATAGGCGTAGATGTTGTTCAATTACATGCAAAAGTTCCTACTGTAAGAACTGAAAATATCAAGTGTCAAGTAGGGCTATGCACAAAGTGTTTTGTTCATTTTCATACGAAGTAAAACTTTTTTCTCTAATATACAACACTCGTATATACTCGTATTCTTTGGTCATTTATTCGCGTATGAATTTAATTTTTGTATTGTATACGTATAATAAAACATACCAAAATATGAACTTTTAATGCCTCGTGTGTCTGTCCCGCGGTGTGATTACAAAACTAATTATTTTTCATGGAAATTTATATCACATTTACTTTAAGTATGTCCAAATGAAAATCTGTTTCAAACAGTTGGCGCTGATGGGTTAACATGAGAAAAAGTGCTTTCAAAATAAATTAAGCTAACTGTCGCCGCCACTTTGCTTACGATTGCTCTCTTTCATTAAACCTGAAAGATTAATTAATTATTTACGCCAACATAAAATGCGTTCGAAAATTTCTATACGTTGCGAGTATTAAGTTATTTGGATATAAATACCGAGGGCACTAGAACTAAGTTCTCTTACAAAAGACAATGGAACAATCGGACGAATGGGTTAATGATTTTTAGTTGAGTAGGTACACGTTTTGACTTTCATCCTGGAACCAAGTGAATTATATCTAGAATGGTAATTAATTTTGCCAATAAATGTACCTAGAAACTTTGCTCGTAAAATGAACTCAAATCAAGCCAACTAACTGTCGTTCTTTTTGGCATAATACACGGCAATGGTTTCGATTATTTACAATTAATTTAAAAACAAAAATCGTAATTACAGAATTTGATTAGTCGAGATCAAAGTCTTACTATAAGTACAGATTCATTCCATATGCATTCATCCAGTTCGCCATATAAAATATAATCACAGCTGTAGATTCATGTAAACCATGCAAATACGTATATGTGTCAACGTTATGAAATAAAATATTTTGGACGCAGTTAATACCCAGTCGACTCGACTCTAATTACGAATTAGCATATTCAAACATACAGCGCAACTCGTTAGTGAAATATTCAGAATTCATTTACTGAAACTTAATGAGAATTATGGAATGGGCTTACAACCTTGGTCGAAGTCGATTCTTTGTTGTATCGGCTCCATTCCATTCTTGTCGAAGGGATTTACTCGCGGTGACTCCGGCAACACCTGCGGCCGAGGTGGAGGCGCCAGAACTGGCACCGCGGACTCCGCGCCCCCAGACTCACTGTCCTTGGGCCTAGAAGATAGTTATTTTTTGTATACAACTATGTCACAAACAAGCGTACGTCTCACTCTCATCATCCCTGTTGACATTTACTAGTCACTATTTTGGTACTAAAGATACTTAATTGATGTAAAAACTGTTGAATTTAATGGTCTGCTTTAAATTATTCAATGTAAATTAAATTAAACTCTATCCAATAGTCAATATAATCATATACAGTTATATATATATATATATACTTTGACGGTTAGTTTAACTGAAGCACAAGAACATCGATTTTTGGGTCATTAGATACCTTATAAATACGGAGAACGTGTCGTCCGTGGACTCGCCCGACGCCTGGTGCTCGAGGCGTGGCGTGGCGGCGGGCGGAGGCGGTGCGCCCATGCTCAAGAATGGATCGAAAGCTTCCGCTTCGAAACCTCCGGGACCTGCGTCCGAAGTACCGTCGTCGCCCCACGCATCTATACAAATATCATTTGTAAAATATGATTACATAAGTTAATTTGTGTTTTTTATTTGCTTAGTTAGTTATTTTACCTGTGTTCATATGATTTCCACTCGCTGAATCGAATTTTGCCGAAAATGCATCAAAGGCATCCTGCGACTCGGGGAAAGCATCTTGTACCATGGTCTCGTTTGCATTCCAACCTAAGTCTGTATTAGATGCAGGTTGATCGATCTGAGTATTTTCTGATTCGGTACCAAAAATATTTGTTTGTGTTTCTGCAAACGTGTCCTTCACCATAGTACCAAACACATCCATTTGTGGTTCATGAGCTGTAGACTGTGGCGTAGTTATGAAGGTTTCGTTTGTATCGAATACAACTTCAGTGTTCGATGCCATAGTTACGTCTTCAGATTTCATGGCAGATGTATCCGCTTCCGCAGCATTACTAAATTCAAATGGATTTTTTTCATGTTCGTTTCCTTGTAACATTTGATAACTACTATCATCCGTGATATCAGCAAATGGTGAAGCACTTAATGAAGCAGTATTCACTTCCACTGATGGCTCGGAACAGTCCATTGGAGCCATAGTATCGTCTACAATATTTGTTTTTTGCACCTCTTGTGCAGAATTTTGTGTCTCAGACTCTGTCATGCTGCCTGTCATTGTAGAGTCTGGTTGATTAAACAACAAATTAGAAGATTCATTAGTTGAAGACGCAGTAAGACCTGGGAACATTGTATCCATAGATTTTAATTCTGCCTCCGTTGTCAACTCTGGAATATCATCGCTCAGAAAATCAATTTGCTTTTCTTCCTTTTTTGGTGCTGAATATAAACTTAAAATTGCTTCTTTTGTAGGCTTAACGACAGTCGGTGCTGGAGCATCAAATAAGTTTATATCGTCACTGGCAGCTTGTGTGGTTACTGGAGGTGGTTGTGGTCTCGGTGGTGGTGCAGGGCGAGGTGGACGCGCCGGAGGTGGTCTTGCAGGTTTATTTCGATTGGCATCTACAATTGATGAGTTTTCTTCCATCAAATCAGGTTCGGGAGTCGGACTTGGTGAATGTATATCACGTACTGACACTGGACTTGGTGTCCGTGTTGGTGGGATTCGATCAAGTAAATGGGAACTAGTGAATTCCATTTGACCAGTAACGGTCAAAATAAGGTTTTGTGTTTCAGGAGGGAGCGGGCGTGTTGGTAACTGAGCGTCTTTAACTTCCTCATCCTCAGGATAACTGCAATCTACCATTGTAGAGACTAACTCAAGTTCAGTTGGCTTTACCAGGCGGTCGTTGTCCATTGATAGATTTCCAAACACGTCCATTGAATGAGTTTCATCGAATTGCTTTGCTCCGATTCCTGTTGGTTCCGCTCCGACAAAAATATCAACAGGCACTGTATCTCCAACAGGTGGTTCATAGCTATTTTCAAAATTCGAAAATGGGTTACTAGTCGCGAATGGATTATCACCAGGTGTAAAATTAGATGTTTCCGACTCAGACATCATAAACGGATTAAGCACCTCAGTTGTTACGGGCGCTGCCGGTTCAGTCATACTTAAAAATGGGTTATAAGCCATTTTATATTTTTCTGTTCTTTGATTTAATTCAAAAATTCAGACTCAAGTAATTTGAGTTCTGTTCTTCCTGGGTTAAGGTCACCAGCAAACGAAGTATCAAATGGGTCAAAGTCGTCTTGTGAAGTACGTGTCGTATCAGATGGTTCAGGTGTTAATGCTTTTACTTGAAAAATATCATCAGCAGGTTCTAGCAAATCAGTTTCACCTTCGACTTGAAACTCAGCTGTATTATCGCAAGAAAATTCTTTTGCTAAAAGTTTTAACTCTGTTTTGCTAGGTTTTATATCAGTAGCAAAAGACGTGTCAAAAGGATCTGATTCTACCTGTGAAGAAAAGTCTTCCGTAGGCTTAGGACCCAGTGGTGTCAAAACTTTAGCTTCAATAACACTTGTGTGATCGTGTAGAAGATCACTTGCTTTAAAGCTACTTTTATTTAGATTGGTCTGAGGATATTCGGAATGTCTTCTTTTAGCTTGATACGTTATATTTGTTGCTAGTTCTTCCTCTGAGCGTGTTCGCGTTAGCACATCACCAACTTTATCAGTATTCTCGACTTCTTCGTTTAGATCCTCAGTTATCGATACTTCGCGTGTATAGTATGGAGTTAACGGTTTAACTGGCTTTGATTTAATATCTAAATGTGAATTTTCTTCCCCATCGACGTCAAAACCCACACTTTTACTAACTGATAAATTTTCAGGCCGAGAAGCTCTTCTTTCTACTTTCTTAGGTTCATCTGCTCGGGGATCAAAATCGGGATCACTCGGTACACGATAAATTGGCACTGACGGACAAGCTCCGATTAACTCTTGTTCTAGAAGCTTTAGTTCGATCTTTCCAGGAGCAACAATTTTATCAACAATAGTTGTATCAAATGGATCAATTTCAGTATTGTTAATATCGACAGGGTCTAAAGGAGAATCACCAAGCTGTGTCAAATCAGTTGTACTTCCTCCTAGTAGGTCACGTGAGCTTTTGTTTTCTTCATTATCTACAATATCATCAGATGTGATAGATTCTCTTATACCCGAGGGATTCGTTAAGTGGATTCTAACAGAAGACTTGCGTCTATTATTAAGTCTATTCTGTACTTCCTCCGCACGAGGATCGAAATCGTCGTCGTCTTCTAATATAACTGCTTCTTGTTTTATTTGTTCAAAACGCGATGTTGGAACAACGGCGTCTGCAAAACTCGTATCAAAAGGATCGTCTTGATCAATATATGGGTCTAATACATCAAGTTGATCTTCAACTATTCCTTCAGCAAAAACAGTTTCGTTCTTGTCAGCTTCAAATGCTGACCACGATTCCTGTAATACTGGTTCTACTTTAATTTCTTTCTCTTCTAATTTAGTAACTGACGCTTTGACTTCCAATGATTCCGCAGCTAATAAGGTAAATTCATCTATTTCTGTTTCCTCTAATCCTTTTTTTGTATCTTCTTCACTAACAGCAGCAGGTAAATCTTCTTGACTTATATCTTTTTTCTGTTGCTGTATTAGTGCAGTGTGTAAAGAAACGCTTAAGTCAATAGGTGTAGATATTGGTATATCAGTATCGATGTCCAATATACTTTTTTCTACAGGCTCACTTGCGCTTACTGTTTTTAATGGTGTTATTTCACTGTCTACGCTTTCCAACAACAAGTCACCAGGGATAATCCTTTTTGATCTTTTCGTTGTAACAGTGACATTATCTATACGGCCAGTAAGTACCTCAACAGCTACTCCAATATCCAAGCCTTTCTTTCCTTTTGAAGTTTTTGATTCTTGGCCTTTTATAAGAGCGTCTACGTGAGAAGTATCAAAAATATCGTCGTCTTGAAATTCTTCTGGTGAGTCTGGGACATAAGCTAGTTTTACTTCTCCACGTTCTACAGCATCCACATAAGAAGTGTCAAAAATATCGTCTTGATCGTCTTCGTCTTCGGATTCGTCATCAGTAAGGCCGTAATCACTCTTTTCTCCGTTTTCGGCCTCAGCTGCAGCCGCTGCTGCTGCAGCTAAATGGGGAAAATCTGCTTCAGTTACTTCAACAACTGGTCTTTGTGGTTTCTCTTTTTCAGCTGGTTCAACTTCTTTAGAACCCGCAGGTACGCGTTGAAAAAAGGATGTAGATTTTATTCGATCAAGATCTCCTTGTGTTTTTTTAAGAATAGAGTCAACACCCGTCGTCAAATCTTTGAATTTTGACCATTCTTCATTTTCTTTTACCGACCCTTCACTGTCTGCTTGTTGTTGATGTTCTCTCCTATACTTTTCTAGCTCTTCCTCGGTGAATAGTTCTTCTTCTCCTTTACGTTTAGATTTTTTACCCTTTTTCTTCTTTTTAAGGCCTTTGGGTAACTTTAGCATTATACGATCTTACGGTATTTTCTTTATGTTGCTGAAACAATAAAATAAAAAATTTGTAAGCATAATTATTAACATGTTTAAGCATTTGTAAAATTCAAATCAAAGTAAAGAATACATCATGACAAATTGTAGGTTTTATTGGCTGTGACAAAAGATAACATTCCTTCAATATTATTATTAAAACAATAAACGGTTAGAAAAAATGTCAAAAATGTAAATTATAAGTCAAATAAAAATATTGCACTATTCACAAGCATTTTTAATCAAATTTATTCATTTACTCGTAGAAACATGCTCAGCGAAAGTGATAATATCTTGACCATAATTAAATTCTTTGTCTAACAAGAACTGAAAATCAATAACATCTACAGAGATAGATGGACTCTAAACAAAAAAATATATCAATGAGACCCTTTTCGATGACAAAAGACTGCACCAAAATATATTTTTTTCCTGTGACGTAATTTGGCTTCTATTTTATGGGTTCTATTACTACGTATATGGGCACGTACAATATACATTTCGAATTTTCTTGAAAAATACTCTACATTCAAAAATTTGACAGTCGAGTGTTCTTATCCTATTGATCGAACGAAGTGCCTAAATGTAGTCTGTGCCAAAACGACTATACAAAATGATACACAAATTTCAACATATATAGACATGCAACAATTCAAGACACGATTTCAAGGTATTCGGCAGGTCGTGAACTATGTAGCTATAATAATTATGTAAGGAAAATACGAATTAATAATGAGTAGGTAGCTTTGACAAGGTGATATATCTGGTGATATCTACATGTAGCATTATACACGGCAGTAGGTCAATGAGATCTTTCGGGAGGTGATGTGAAAAGATGAGAGGAAACGACACAATAGAAGTCGGGCGAGCCGCAGCGACGTCAGACGGAGCACACACAGCGGCTAGCTACGGACACGTACCGAGACCGCCGCCACCTACAGCTAATTCATACCGCTAGCGCGCTACGGGTTAGGACTCTATACCTTCATCGCAACACACGGGCACAGAGCGGGGCTCGCGCTCGGTCGGGCCGCGCTCGAGGGCGCCGGGTCGGGACTGAGGCGCGGCGCGCGGCCGCTATCGAGCGCCGCCGCGGCACTCGCGCCGGCGCGCGCCTCCGCCCACGCGCTGCGCCGCGCTTCTCAACCCTCCACATTGATTGAGCGGCTCGTCTGCTTTCGAAACGAATGCGTAATCGCTAACGCTTGAGATTCGATAAGCGTATTTCTCACAGTTATTCTTCTTAGATACTCTACTATGTAAATGAAATATTTTGGTTTTAGGGCTTAAAATCAGTATTCAAGTTTTAATTACACCTTCCGAAATAAATAAAACCATCAAGTGTCTGAGCACGATCGATACCTACCTTCCTACCTCCAAATTTAAGTGTTACGAATTTTGAAAAAGAAGAAAGGTACATTGTAGTTTTTTCAGAGGATAAACATATTTAAATATAAATAGCAAGAACAGAAACATTAAACTTTAGATATTAAGCCTACGTTAAAATATAGAGTTTATTTGTCTCTTATGTCTGGATGATTCAAACTGCTAAGAGAATAAAAGCTAAATTGTATACAACTCGTTCCGTAATATCTGCTCGTACCGTCGAGTGAGGGTCAACATTAACGTTTCAGAGCAATTTAAACTGTTTTAGAACATTTCATTTTTCGAATTTTCATTTCATTTTGTGAGTTGTTCGACGTTTCTTTGAAAAGGCTTGCAGGATTTTCCATCCTAAGTAAAAAAATGACTTCAATTATTATTCTTTTTGTCTTGAGATCTACATGATACAGTTTATAAAAAGCCAGTTGATTAATTTCATTAGTTGCTTAACTCCAACGCTAATCCGAGTGACGGGTGAGCCGCGGATTAGCGAGTGGGTACTATATACCTAGTAGGTACCTAGTAGCGAACTAGTGCGTCATCTCATATTATTATTTGATTAACTCTTCTCATAGACAGCACCAATGCAACACTCATTGATTCCTTCATTCGTAAGTTACAACCGGTCTGGTGTTGTAGTACGCATGGTCGCCGAAACATTGGCGGTCACTCTACCTAACACTACACTTACTCTATATAGCTAAGTAATAGAATTGTTACAGACCGTTGTCTGCACACGAGAGACATGGTAAAAAAAGAAATATAGCGGTCGTTACGATAGCAATAGGTTCCAAAATAATTATTTTTAAAATGTCTGTCAAATGGCCAGTATGCTTTTACCCGCTTCAAGCAAAAAGTTTACAATAACGTAAAACAATTTTTTGATTAACCACTTATCAAAAATGAGTCTGTACCTACTTGTTTCGGTACTTGTGATTTAATCTTACCCTTAGAGGAGTTAAATAGGAGATGATTATTCCTATTCAAATTTTTAAATTTAAAACCTATAAGATAGTAATTTTAATATAATTGAATATGATTTCAATGTAGATTGCAGATTACCTTGTTTTTATAGAAAAGATAGACAATAGTTTTTAATAATACCTATATGTTAACACGCAAACTTTAAAAAATCGTTATGTTTAAAAAAATGCGTTTGCTCTCAAACGAAGAAAATGTCGTCAACTTATATCGACAAGTAATACATGGCATAAAAAGCCAATAATAATACTAATAATACTCTTTATTGTACACCAATAAAAGAAACAACAAAATACAACACAAAAAAATAAAATTGGAGTGTCGTGAGTTCGTCCGCGTGGAATTTAACAAAAAGTTATTATTCAGTTCGCAGAGATAAAATAAATAAATTTCTAAAATAAAAGTAGCCTAAGTTACTTCTTACTACATCAGCTACCTTCCAGTAAAAGGCCCGTCAAAATCGGTCCAGCCGTTTTAGAGATTAGCCGGAACAAACAGAAAGACAGAAAGACAGACACAAAAATTTTAAAAATTGTTATTTTGGTATATGTACCGTGTACATATTCATTTGCATTTAGTAAAAAGCGGCTATTTTAATATTACAAACAGACACTCCAATTTTATTTATTTTTACAGATTATTAAAATAAAAAAACAACTACCTAAGTATTTTGTGAATATTTCAAGTACCTACCTGTTGTCATTATTAATATCGAGCAAATAAGGGCAAAAAAAAGTTTGTTATATGGGATTATGGCCCCCCTTAATAGATTAAGTTATTTTATTTTGTTTTTTGTATTTGTTGTTGTAGTGGCATCAGAAATACATAATTTGTGAAAATTTTAACTGTCTAGCGTTCGTATCGCGATTCTTGAGATAAAGCCTGGTGACAGACAGGCGGAGGGACAGACAGCAAAGTCTTAGTAATAAGGTCCCGTTTTTACCCTTTGGGTACGGAACCCTAAAAATGAACTATCATAGTGTTTACCGAACACACAGTAAAAAATTATGTGGTAATAAATTAAAGTCATTTTTTAAACAACTTTCTATTTTAAACAGCTTTAACCCGCGGCTCCGTCTGCATTGATTTACTTCTAATACCTCCAAGAATATGTGCACCAAATTTCATGATGATCGGTTAAGTAGTTTTCGCGTGAAAGCTTAACATACAAACTTACATTCACATTTAGGTATAATATCAGTAAGGATGTGCTAAAAATAATAAAATATAACTTTTTCTTCAAACTTTTTACTATCAACACAATTTAACATACCTATAACGTTGTTACGGGTAGTCGTACACATTCCTCATTGTTCATGGTTTATTTTCAACTTACACTATTCCACTTACACACAATCTTAAATTACTTTCTTATTGTACTCGGTATCAACACACTATTGCATGCCTTAAATCTACTTATGTCTAACTTAAAATTATTAAATGGGGCGCCAGGAGATCTTTTATATTCAACTAGAGGGTGACAAGCCTGGTTATGTGGAGCTCTGCCAAAACCTGACTCAGGCTATGCTATGCCGGGGTGGGGTTGGTGCATGCTATCGCGACCCCATCTCGCTCCACTTAGGCGGATGTCTGCTCAAACGTGGATGGTTTTTAGGCAGTAAGAGTCTGTCACACTGGTATTTATGAGGATTTTCCTCACGTAAAAAAAAGTCTATAATATGCTATGGCTCAGGGACTTGTAGCATGAGAGGGGAATGATTGTGGACTCGGGCAATATATATCCTCCTTATTTGAAATTAGGGCATTTCCGAAAGCTACGACAAAAAATATTTCGGTTACCGATATATATAACTTAATAACTTACCCATTCGCGCACAATGCACCACACATTTAACGCATTTAGATTTTTAAGTACCGCATAGTAGCAGTCATGATAAACCCGCAACTTTATTTTGCAACTTTTTATTTTATCTCTCACGTCTTACTTCACGTCTCTCAGTTCTTTGTTTAGCCCCGCTAACAATTTACTTATTCTCATACTACCTACCTAGACAAATTTTAATCTTATGCTACCTACCAAACGTAACAACGTCATCACACAATTTATATGGTATAAAAGCTTGTTAAAAACAGATTTCTCAGTCTTTTATTCTCAGGAAATCCTTTCATTTGGTCCCCATAATATAGGAAAACATACAAACTTAGAAGTGCGCCATCGTTCTAAGTCCGCCATATTGGATTTATAGTAAAGCTATGTATTCATTAGCAACATTTGACGCGCAACACATGACGCTCAACATGCATCTCAACATGTCGAGCGACGACGCGGAACTTTTGCTTAGCAACGTTGCCTGTCTGATGGACGTTCATTCAACAACAACATGTCGCCTGAGGAGGTAGTGTTGGTCTCAGCTGCGTTTGTTATAATATCATCGCATAAAAAAATAGGAAAAAACGTTGGTGCGTTAGAAATTACTTAAGAAAGTTCCGCGTCGTCGCTCGACATGTTGAGATGCATGTTGAGCGTCATGTGTTGCGCGTCAAATGTTGCTAATGAATACATAGCTTAACGTCACATTGTTTTTCGAGTTAATCTCGTCATGCCGTTTTATTTGATATCCATATTGTCGGAGTACGCTTAAAATAACTACTTAGGCATCTTGTATGTGGACGCCATGGTGGGTTTAGAATGACGTCACATAGCTAAACACGCTTTAACTGAGGTAGTCAGAAAATATCCTCCTCGAAATATAGAGCTGCCCAACTGGGGAAGTACCTCGACCTTACAGAAGATCACATTTAAATAATACTGATTTCAAACAGTGTTGTGTTACTGTGGTGAATAAAGCGATCAAAGTTTCTGGAGGGATTGGGGGTATGGTCGGCAATGCGCTTGAAATGGTCCAGGTGTTTATAAGCTACGGTAATCTTTTATCAGTATCTATAAGATACGTTAATCGCTTATCATCAGTTGAACCGTATTTTTGTTTGCCGACCTAGCTGTATATAAAAAAAAAACATGCATTGTCATCCAAACTAAATGTGTATACAAAATTTCACTTCAATATGGTTTAAGATATAATATGCTTCAAAAAACAAAGCTTTTAACATACCAAAAATACAGTCGAATTGAGAACCTCCTCGTTCTTATGAAGTCAGTTAAAAAGTGTGCGTGTTAGCTCCAACTGGCAACTGGAATTTACTCCTTACGGTCGATGAAAAACGATGAAATGAAAATGAATCAAATTATACCTAATTAATTAATACGAAGACTGACGACCGCGCTGGTATGCCGTTTCGGCGGCGTTTAAACAACGACTGTCGTAGGTTTGATTCCCGCTCGGCATATTTGTGTTTACTTTTACAAATATTTATTTCCGATCTGGTTGTTAGTCCTTTTGAATCTCCCCACCGTGCCTCGGAAAGCACGTTAAGCTATCGGTCCCGGTTGTTATAATCGTCGTTACTCATATTAGGAAATATATCCGCCAACCCGCATTGGAGCAGCGTGGTGGATTAAGCTACTCTCCTTCTCCTACATGGGAAAAGAGGCCTCTGCCCAGTAGTGGGATATTACAGGCTGAAGCGTAATTAAAACAATACAACTCTAAGATGAAAACATAAATTGAAGCTTGCCACTCGTATCGGTAAATAAATGCTGGTATACTAAGAGATACCCATATCTATACTAATATTATAAAGCTGAAGAGTTTGTTTGTTTGTGTGTTTGTTTGTTTGTTCGTTCGCTCGTTCGTTTGTTTGTTTGTTTGTTTGTTTGTTTGTTTGTTTGTTTGTTTGTTTGAACGCGCTAATCTCAGAAACTACTGGTCCGATTTCAGTGTTAGATAGCCCATTTATCGAGGAAGGTTATAGGCTATATATCATCACGCTAAGACCAAAAGGAGCGGAGCACCAATGAAGAATGTTTCAAAATATATAAAATATATATACACAAGTTAACAGAAATAGGCGCAACCGGAATTGTCATTGTTTAAGGAGTTACTTTATGTGTTATTATATAACAAAATTAATACACAAATCCATTTTTCTATATTTATTTATCCTTTTTTTTTTTTATTCATTAAAGTGAGACGTATTAATTGTTTTGCTTTATCATATGTATATAATTTTAGTATCTTATTATATGTGTACCAATGTTCAAAATTTATTATTATAGATTTATTAATATATTTTATATAAGAACTGCTTTCCGCCTATCTCTTTACGGGTGACGCTGAAAATCGGCGTTGGAGTCTTGATTCTCCAACAAATGCCGAGCGTCATCCATTTCAATGCTCCCATCAGTACATCGCTATACAGATTGCCGCTTTTTTTCTTTTTTTTTATATACATTTTGCTTATTTTTCATTATTTTGTTTTTTTTTTTTGCTTTTTTAATTGTTATTGTTGATTTTGTGTGGGTAGTTACCTATTATTATTGTTTTTTAATTTCATTGTCTTTTATTTCGGTTGTATATTGTGTTCATTGTTTCCAATTTAGCTATTTGTCATAATATCTATATAGCTATATTGTAATAGAATTGTTATATTGTGATTTCTATTTTTTTGTCTTTACTGTATATCGATGTATGTGTGTGAGTATGAATAAATGTTTATTATTATTATTATTATTATTAAAATCGAGGGTTCTTTTTTCTTTTCGAGAGCTTCCGCTGCGTGCGCTGTGAAAACAGTTACAGTGTCGCAAAAATCATGTTTGACAGAATTGATCATCTTTAAAAGTTCTAAAAAAAGCCCGCGACAGCATATATCTTTTAAGGTTGGCTCACTATAACCTTTTTATGCTAACTAAGTTCGTTCTAAAATAATGCATTATTTGCGAAGATGTTTTTATAAACATGATATTAATCCTTATCTAAATAAATACGTTATTCATTACAAGTATTTAATTTAAAACAAAATAGCCTTTTACATAATTCGATTTCAATGAGTATCTCAGGAGATATCGCAGCTTTAAAATAACATCGAAGTTGCGCGCTTCTGCTAGTCTAACATAAACAGCGAACAATTTGATCGTCGTGAAAATTTGTACACATATTTTTGGAGGTATTGAAAGTAACATAGGATACCTACTTTACATTAAAAAAAAAATTATTGAGAGCAAAACGGCGGCTAAAAGCTAGTTCACAATAAAACCAATAAACTAACTCTAATTACATGAGCCAACATTCGATTGCTTTACTTACGTAGGACCTGTTTCACTGCTTGTGAAGAAACTATACAAATAAATAAAATTGGAGTGTCTGTTTGTAATATTAAAACTGCTTTTTACTAAATGCATATGGACATATACACGGTATATATACCAAAATTAACATTTTTTCCAATTTTTGTCTGTCTGCCTGTTTGTTCCGGCTAATCTCTGAAACGGCTCGACCAATTTTGACGGAGCTTTCACTGGCAGATAGCTAATATAATAAGGAGTAACTTAGGCTACTTTTATTTTAGAAATTTATTTGTTTTATAACTGCGAACTGAAAATAGCTTTTTCGTTAAATTTCACGCGGGCAAAAACGTGGGTACAGCTAGTATGCAATAAATGTAGTGAAGAATAACACATTATAAAATGTATGAGTTGGATACCGTAACTTAGAACAAAAATATTTTTGTAGGTTTTTGACGTAAAACTTCATTACGCACGCTTGACTTAAGCTTAACTTGGATTAAGCTGGTGAATGCGTGACGAGATCGTTACGAAAAGTGTGATTGAACGAGGCGAATGGAAGTTGAGAGAGAGAGATATAAGTTAGTGAAGATAGAAAGAGAGAGAGAGTTACATTTCGTATATTACTGTAGGAGCTCAGGAAGTTTTACTTCAGTCGTGTGGGCTAAAGCTAACTCGTTTTTTTTAAGGTACGAAACCCTCATACCCTTTTTTAAAAATTTTTGAAAGCTTGGCATAGAGCATAAGCTATGAAAAACTGTCCTTTACAACCTTTGACCTATCATTAAAAAATTATCATTCACAAGTCACAACAACGCATATTTTTACAGTTCCATTATACGCAGCGCAAAATTAATGCCTTAACTGACGCATCCCAACAACATATTTCTTAAAAATACAATTCGTACGGGCTACCATTAGCAGGTGCAGAAATGAAAGTGTTTGCTTATTTGTTTACGAATACTGTAATACATTTTAGAAAAAATTGTACAACAACAAAGTTTTCACTTAAAGTTTTATAACAATTAAAAATTCACAGTAGAGCCAAAATTAAAAGTAAACATGGAACTACCGACCGCAGTAATAACAGTATTATAATAGTATAGTATAAAATAGTATTGTACCGTATACGGTTTTACCGCCTACAAAGGTACTATTACAGGTTTTTTTTTTTCAATAACAGTACCTACCTTAACGATAATAGAATCACTTGGATCACTCACTATTCAGCAGTATCATTATAAAAAAAAATAAAACTTTTTTACATTTAGTAAATGCGTCTCAAATGTAAATAATTATAAAAATAAAATAACTTAATCATTTGTTAGTAATTTATTTGTTCAGTAATTATTTTATGTTTATAGTAATAATATTATATTTCAACGAAAATATGATACTTCTAACTGTATATCTTATAGTTAGAATATTTTATAACGTCTTAAAATAATTTATAGTCTGTATACTTTTACTTCATATTATAGTCCAAAAGAAATGTAAGACTTTAAAGAAAAGCGCGGGAACTTTGAAGTGAAAAGGCGGTCTTTTTTTTTCAAAAATATTTTATTAATTTTATAATTCATTCACTGGAGTTTTTTATAAATAAATACTTATAAATTAATCAAGAGATGGGGAGAAGTAAGAAAAGGAAAAAGAAGGAGGAAGGTAACGCTGAGGACGACTCGTTGAGCTCCGACTCCGAGTCCATAAAATCTGTTGAGCTAACAGACGCCGAAAGGTATGCCCCGTTTCGGGTAGCCGATTACGTGCGGCACTACCCTGAGAACGGGGGTAATTTTGACTATATTGTATTCCTGGAGAGTACAGAGGCTGACAAGCCAATTGGAACAAGAGACATGATGACACTCGCTAATAGCATAAAAAAATATAATAAAGGCGTGAAACAACTAAAACGCATTAATAAAAGTAAAGTTGGAGTTATCTTTGATAGACCTGCTTTTGCTAACGCGGTCTTAGGCAACAAAAAATATCTTGATGGGTACAAACTTAAAGCTTCCCTTCCGGCTGCCGCTACAGAGGTCACTGGGGTAATTTCTCATGTGCCTATAGAATTATCCAATAAAGAAATATATTCAGCTCTAACTAGCACGAAAAATATTATATCTATACGTAGATTTATGCGACGTGTAAGAGAAAATGGAGAAATAAAATTAATCCCCACAAAAACAATTTCTATAACCTTTTCCTGTCCCAATTTACCAGATAGTGTGGACCTCAACAGCTGGCGGTTCGAAGTACGGCAGTACATCCCGCCAGTAAAGCAGTGTCTAAAGTGTTTAAGATATGGTCATATTGCAAAATTCTGTAAAAATTCACAAAGATGCAGCATTTGTGGCGAAGGTCACAATTTTAAAGATTGTCAGACTCCTTATACTGCAGCCAGTTGCTGTCACTGCTCTGGCAATCACATTGCCATATCCCCTGCATGCCCTGTTAAAAAAGAAAAAATCCAGCTTAACAGAGATAAATTTCAGAAAAAAAGCTTTGTTGATGTTTTAAACAGCTCTCACTTTCCATCATTAAACAAAACTGATCAGTTCTTATCTCTTTTAAATTCCGAAATAATACTCAAATCTATTACAGAAGCTTTAGTAAAACTTATAACACTAAACAAAAATAATGAAATACCTATCTCTTCCCAAAATATTAAAAATGTCCTGCAAGATACATTAAAAAAGGTTACTAATAAATAATTTGTACTTTATGGATACTTTAAATATTGTGCAATGGAATGCTCAGAGTATTCTACACAATCAACATATTTTTAATTATTTCCTTTTGGACAAAAATATTCACATTGCGTTAATTTGTGAGACTTGGTTAAAGCCTTGTCAAAAATTTAAGATACGTCATTACAATGTAATTCGTCTTGATTCAGGAAACACCCACAATGGCGTAGCCATATTAATACATAGCTCTATTTCTTATTCTAAAATTGATACTTTTTATGATGACTCCATTCAAAATGTTGTTGTTCGTATAAAATACTCTAGCAACAAAGAACTTACTATCATAAGCTTTTACAGTCCAACTAATTGCAATCCTGCTTTTTCTAAATCTAAACTAGACAGGTTAATTAAAAGTTTACCAGAACCAATCTTCCTAGCAGGAGATTTTAATGGCCTAAACTCAGCCTGGGGCTGTTCTACTTCTAATTGTCGAGGCAAAGACATTTTAGAGTCTATCAATAACAATAATTTGGTTATACTTAATGACGGAAGTATGACCACTGTTGGTTCGCACATATGGAGACAGAATGCTCTTGACTTAACCATAGTATCACCTTCATTGGCTCTAGAGTGTGACTGGTCAGTACATGACGATCCCTTAGGCAGCTACCACTTTCCTGTAATCACAAAAATTTTACTTAATAACAATCATTACAATGCCACTCCTATTCCCAATAGTAGCTCACTACCCTGCTTCCCTAACCTGAACAACGTTGATTGGAACATTTATAATTTAAATGTCCAACTATTGCTCACTGAATTTTCTCTTGATACACAAGACCCCCTTCATAACTACACAAAATTTACAGATATTTTACACTCAGCACTGTGGAAATCATCTTCTATTTCTAAGCACTCTTTGGTTAATACAGCTTTATCTTCATGCTCTCCTTCTAACTTAAATAAAAAAAAAAAACTTCTTCCTTGGTGGAATTTCAATTGCACCAAAGCCGTATTAAATAGCAAAAACGCTTATTTGACTTTTAAATCTGATCCCACTGAGGCTAATTACATTAATTTTAAAAGACTACAAGCCACCAAAAAATATATTATCAGAAATGAGAGAAGAAACAGTTGGATAAAACTTTGTGAACAATTTAACAGATCGACTCCTATATCAGTCATTTGGACGTATATGCGAAAATTTAACAAAAGCTATTCTCCACCTTCCCATAACAACTCTGACTATTCTTGGATCTTTGATTTTCTCAAAAAATATACTCCAGATACTGTAGAGCCAGCCTTTAATCTTAATTCTTTCTGCCATATTCTTCCTAATCAAAATTTTATTATAAAATCTTTTACCATTGTCGAATTAAATTCTGCTATTTCATCCAGAAAAGACTCTACACCTGGCCTTGACTACATTTCATATAAAATGCTTAAACACCTGTCTTCTCAATCTAAACTAATTTTATTAAATATCCTGAATCTTCTTTGGGAGCATAATCTTATTCCTATGGACTGGAAGGTTGATTGTTTAGTACCTATCTTAAAACCCAACAAGGACAAGTTTAACTTTGATTCATATAGACCTATAGCATTGACTTCTTGCATGGGAAAAATATTTGAACAACTTTTAAAACAAAGATTGGAACATTTCATAGAGTCTAATCATATTTTACCTTCTAATCAGTTTGGTTTTAGAAGAGGCAGGTCTTCAAGGGAGAGCATTGCTCACTTACATCTTGATATTTATAATGCTATACAATCAAAGCAAGCTCTCGCTGGAGTTTTCTTCGATGTAGTTGGAGCCTTTAATAATGTTAACCATCATATTCTATCCACGGAATTAGCTGCGATTGGTTTACCTGTAAAAGTTATACAATGGATTTTTAATTTTTTGCACAGTAGGAAGGTATTTGTTAAGTATAATAATAGACTTATTGGTCCAAGGCTTTCTCATAAAGGTACATGTCAAGGTAGCATTTTGAGTCCATTGATTTTCACACTTTATATACATAGATTAAACTTAATTCTAGGCTCTCATATATACAATTTACAGTTTGCTGATGATTTGGTAGTCTATTGTTCTAGTAATAATATAACTACCCTAAATCTTAAGTTAAACGAAGCTTTAGTTAAATTAAATTCTTATTTTAATTATCTTGCATTGGACATTAGCTTTGAAAAGTCTAAAGTCATAGTTTTTAATAAAGTAGGGTCTGAAAGAATTAAAATAAACTATAATAATATATCTCTTCTTATCACAAATGAAGTTAAATTTTTAGGTGTTATATTCATGAATAACTTATCATGGAACAAATATGTAGACCACATAGTTGATAGAGCTCTTAAGGCTCTTAATATTTTAAAGTCTCTTGCAAAAACATATTGGGGTTCTGATCCAAAAATCCTTCTTACCCTATATAAATCTCTTGTACGCAGTCATTTTGAATATGGATTTCTATGTTTTTCTGCTAATGACAAGTTGGTTAACAAATTAAATATTATTCAAAATCACAGCCTGAGACTTATCACTGGCGCCATGAAAACAACCCCAATTAATTCGTTACAGGTCGAGTGCAACATTTCCCCTTTACACCTTAGATTTAAATATTTGAAATACTGTTTTTTGCTAAAACTGTTTTCCATTAGTAATCATCCTCTAATTAAAAAGCTTAATTACTTACATAGTAAATATCCTGTAAATGCTCCATTAACTTCTAATAACCCATTTATTCTCTTCGAATATTCATTCATGTTAAATCTAAATAACCAACACAAAATACACAGTTCTAGCAATTGGATGTGTTACGAAAAGGAGTTTGACTGTCTTATTAATCAAATCGATATTATTATTGACCATAAGCTAAAAGAGCGCCAGGAAGTTTACAACCTCATAGCACAATACTCTGATAAGTTCAAACAAGTTTACACAGATGGATCAAAAAATGATATAAATGTTTCCATGGCCTATTATGTACCTCATCTGAAGTTTGGCCAAGGCGTCAGATTGAAAAAGGAGATATCAATATTTACAGCTGAAGCTCTAGCAATTACTGCTGCCCTAGAATTCATTAAAAAACAAACTAATCAATATTGGCTGATCATTACTGACAGTATGAGCGTTCTAAAGGCTTTAGATAATTATCAATTCAGTGCTAATACAAACTTCATCATTTTAGAAATAAGACATCTCCTTTATCAACTATCCAGAAGAAACTACAACATCAAATTATTGTGGACACCTTCACATATAGGAGTAAGGGGAAATGAACATGTGGACTTTCTGGCACGTTCAATTGTTGACAGTGACAGCGGCAGCCCTGTTGATGAGAATGTTGCCGTACCATACACTGATCTATTAGTTGCTATTAAATCAAAAATCCTATCTGATTGGCGTGATCTTTGGCGACAAACCTTGTTAAGAAAAGGATCTTGGTATGCTCAGATAAATCAAGATATTGGAAAAAGTCCTTGGTTTACTAAATCGCATCAACATAGAAGCAGAAAATATTATACAATACTATGCCGCTTGAGATTTGGACATTGCAGATTTAATGCACATTTGAATCGTATGCGTATCATCTCATCGCCCGTTTGCCCACATTGCACCAACAACTCTACACAGTCTTTAGATCACATATTTTTTGAATGCTCCGCTTTTAATCTGGAACGCCTCTTATTTATAGCCAACTTGTTATCAACTTCTGGACCAAAAAATGTCCCGCGCAATACACAAGATTTATTGACTAATTTGGATAACTATACTAGTATATTTGAATTTATTTGCAATACTATCAATGATATTTGAAACAGGATCAGGACCTTCATTCATCGGATGTGAAATTTTATTTTGATATTTCAGGCTTCGGCCTATTACAGACTTGGTTTCGACCTCGCCTATCACTTATAGACAAAGAAGAGTAGACGAAAATATGAAATTTCAGACTTGGTTTCGGCCTTACTCTACCAGTCATCGAATCAGAAGAACAATAAAGTTACTTCAGACTTGGCTCCGGCCTTTTGATATATCAGAACGAAACTTACAAATTCAGACTAGGCTGTATGGATTATAGTCCTTTGCCTTTCCCTATTGGGGATAAATTTTAAAACAACAACATAAGACTTTAAAGCAATATTTATTATGTCAAAAGATTTGTAGGAAAACGGAACGTAATGAAAAAAAAAAAAGAAACAACGCCATTTATTCGCCTGGCGGCAGACATACAGAACTAATTTGTCAAAATAGGTTATTAAGCAGCTAAATAAATTGACGTATTTGTAACATTTATCCAATCGGATTTCTCTTTCTAACACATGGTATTGTTCGTATAAACTAGCGCTCATTGTTTTGCATCAAGTGTCACTTTTAAATTTTATCACATCACTACCGCGAGGCTACGTCGCTAATTCGTGTCGTTTTCAATACTGAAAAACATTACAATCAGCGTATTATCGCATTCGCAAAGCGAAAAATGTTTAGTATTCGCATTTGTAGTGCAATCCAGCATAGGTGAAACACGCGCGTTGTGTGTCAGAAGATAAACGTGGTAGTAGTGTGGTGGTCAGTGACGATTTGTTATCAAACAGTTCGTCACAGCAAGGGATGGCGGAGGGGCGGCTGGCGATGGCGGAGGCGGCGCCCGGATCCATCGTGAAGGAGGGCTGGCTGCTGAAGCGCGGCGAGCACATCCGCAACTGGCGCGACCGCTACTTCATCCTCTTCGACAATGGTGACTTGGTCGGGTTCAAGACGCAGCCCGAGCGCAACAACTACCGCGACCCGCTCAACAAGTTCACGGTGCGCGACTGCCAGATAATGGCCGTAGACAAGCCGCGCCCGTACGTGTTCACCATCCGCGGTCTTCAGTGGACCACGGTCATCGAACGAAACTTTGCAGTCGATACAGAGAAGGAACGGTCAGTACGCCCCCGATCGCGGTTTTACCGTAAGCTAACATTTGTTTATTATTTCAAAAACGTCAACAAGCAGTTGTTAACAAAGTAAAATTTCTTAGTTTTTCATAAAATAGCGAGCCAAGTTATTTTTCAAGTTTTGGAATTCTCAAGTAAATATAGGAAGGTGTATTGACCAGCTGCTCACTTGTGTCAGTGCTCTGAGCTGGGTTTGACACAAGGACGTAGCGAGTCCAAAGTCCACACATTTGTTTATTTACATTGAGACTGTATACTCACAGGCCTGACTCAGCAACCTCTTGAGAAATTGCAATGTTTTTATGAATTGCTTTTTTTGTTTCTTTTCTACATTTGCTTTACTTTTATTGGTTAAATATTGAACAATTGAGAGGTTTCATGTTACAATTATGAATATTTTATCAAGTTTCTCCAAATAATTAAGAAGAAAAATTGTGCTGTGCACTCAAATAACAAACAATGAAAATAAAACAAGTTGTTCACTTTCAATGCCCTGTAGTTGTCTAGACATAGGCAGTGACCTGGAGTGCTAATAGCATTTGATGCTGTCACTATTTAGGTCTAACTATACGTCTAGAAATTTCAAAAAATACAAAATTTTATATTATTAGTATTTTTGCTCATATGATCATCCATCATCTATATGGATTGTTTTATGTCTGTTTGTATTATTTCAGTAAATTCACTGATGTTTCTGTTACTTGGTAAAAGTATCTAAAAAATCCTGCTTGGCTTTTGACTGCAGAGGTTCCTTTTCCCTTGTTCATTATCCTTAAATTGAGGATTTTTGATTTTCCCTAAATAGGAGGTTAGGTCATAATGAAAGAGCAACTCAGTTGTCAAATAAATGTTTTATTGCACTAAAAATAATATGCGGCAAACTAGTATGAACAAAATCAATATACCTTCAATGGAAAAATATTGCTAGGCAGCTGAACTTGGTCGGTCAGTCGGTCGGTCGGTCGAACTTCCAGTAGTTAGCCAGTATTCACTGGACACTGAAATTATATCGTTTAGCCATTGTTTCCTTGGTCATCATCATCTTCCTGCCCTTATCCCACTTATGTAGGGTCGGCACAACATGATACTCTAATTCCCAAGCTCATGTTGTAATGTGATTTGGCTTGTATATTTTACGACCGGCCGCCTGCCTGACATCAACCCTCCTTGGGAAATTTGAGGTAAGAAGAAGGATAGGTGAGAAGGATTTATGTGAGAGAAGGATCTGGGGTTACGGATACCAGTGCCACGGATCACGGGGAGGCGTGTGTGACACTAGCAGCTAGAGTAGTCCGGGGTCGCGTACCCGTAGCGGTTCCAACCAGTTATCGGATAGATATCTAGTGGCCCCACCCTCTTTCCTTGCCATTGTTTCCTTGGTCTACCTATATTTCTTTTTCCCAGTGGACCCGAACATATTGTGGTTCTTAGGGACCATTTTTTATCTGTATTTCTAGCAATGTGTCCTGCCCACTGCCATTTCAGTTTTAATGCATGTTTAAGAGCATCGGTCAGTTTAGTTTTTTGTCTTGTATCTTTATTGTTAGTTTTTTGTATCTTTTTTAGTCTTAGGATACTTCTCTCCATTGCATGTTGTGTTGACAGTAGATTGTTTCTAACTTTGTTTGTGGACACCCAGGTTTGACACGTGTAAGTGAGACATGGTAGGATACATGTTTCTTTCAGTATATCTTTTCGTGCCCAAAAGTTCTTCCACGAGATCGAAATCCTTCTTTCTACTTCTTCCTTGTTACTGTTTGTGTTGAATGAAATCTGTTTTCCCAGATATATATACTCTTTAACAAAGTCAATTTGGGTTTTTTCTAATTGGATTGGTTTCTGGAGACTGTTTGACATCATTTTATTTTCGCCGTTTATGTGTAGACTGTTTAATTTCATTGCTGTTCATTGTCAGACCTGTTAGTTTGCTTTCTTTATTAAGATTTGGCAAAGACTACTATGTCATCAGCAAATCTTAAATGGCTCAGGTGTTTACCATTTAACCATATGCCTTTGTTTGTCCAGTCCAGTCCTTGGAGTATCCCTTGTAGTACTGCTATGAATAGTTTGTGAGACAGGGGGTCTCCTTGCCCTACTCCTCTATTTATTGCAAAATCTTCTCCCATTTTCTCCAGTTTCACTTTACTAGTACTATTAGAATAGATATTTTTGATAATATTGATATATTTTGCTTCTACGTTGCAAGCTTGTAACGTTTTCCAAATGGAACTCTAGTTGATTGTGTCAAAGGCTTTTTTTTTCAGTAATCAATGAAGCCTATATAAAGAGATTGAATAAATTCTTTAAATTTCTGTATCAGTTGTTCTAGTATATTGCTTGTAAGTTGTCAGTAGTGTAAAAACCTGCCTCTCTTCTATTTTTATTGAAATTCCAGAAGCATAGCTGAGAGTATTTTATAAATGTTTGTTAGTAAATTACTGGGTCTATATTGGCTGATATCTTTAGGATTACCCTTTTTTATAAAGCAGTATTATTTCCGACTTTCACCACTGTAGGGGAACTTTTTCTCGAATGAGTACCATGTTGAATAATTCTGTTAAAAAAGGCAATAGTAAAGAAGCCCCCTATCTTAAAAGCTACTTTATCTATCACGCTTCTAAAATGAAAATATAAGTACACAAAAGTATGAAATTATTTATTAAATTAAATTTTAATCTATACCAATACATTAAAAAAACTAATGACATTAAAATTATTTAAATATCAATCATTTCTAGTAATTAGTAGTATTTAGTTTTGAAATAAATTGGGACTTTCCCAAATAACAAAACGTCAAGGAAATAATACCAGCACATGCTTTGTCAGTGTTATGTAAACATGTGTGGTCGGTTGCCTTGTTTGTGCAATAGCTGTGACTGACTTGTTTACAGTCACAAATGTAGGCCGCACTAGTGTGTAATGGTCTCATTAAAACACATTCATTGTCATCTTTGAGATGCCCTTCCTCTAGTTAATGTGTTATTCCAATCAATTTAATTCCTGTCCTACTTAGAACTAGACAATAGATAACTTTATCTGAGTTGCAACTTTCGCTTGTCAAAGTAGGCATCAAAAGCAGTTGAACTATTCTTTTACAGAATATAATTAACTGAGGTAGGACACGGCAGAAAATTTCCTGTTTAAAATATGTAAGTTACAAGGTACTACCCCAATTGGGGTGCCTTGAACTTACAGAAGGCCACTATAAAATAATACTGTTTTTAAGCAGTGTTGTGTTGCTGTTGGTGAGTAAGGTGACCAGAGCTTTTGAGGGAATTGAAGATAGGGTCGGCAAGGCGATTTCGATGCTTCTGGTGTTGCAGGTGTCTATAAGCTACGGTAATTGCTTACCATTAGGTGAGACGTACGCTTGTTTGCCGACCTAGTGATATATAAAAAAAACAGCTGACCTGGCAAACCTTATAACCCAATATTTTTTTATTCTGTAATAAAAATATTGCATTAATTAATCAAAATAAAATATGGCTTATATTTTAAGTTGCACAAAGTTAATCTGTGCAAAAGCTCATTAAAATTGGTCCAGTAGATAAGGAGATTAAGCCGAATAGGAGATTAGCCCGGAAAAACAATGTGAGAATACTATTAATCATTATAAATTAAGTCAAGTACCCTAGGATTTAGTGTTCCTTATCTGCATCATCATCATTCCAGCCTATTGCACTCCACTGCTGGACATAGGCCTCCACAAGTTCGCGCCAAAAATGCGTGAACTCATGTTTTGCCCATAGTCACCACGCTGGGCAGGCGGGTTGGTGACCGCAGGGCTGGCTTTGTCGCACTGAAGACGCTGTTGCCTGTCTTCGGCCTGTGTGTTTCAAAGCCAGCGGTTAGATGGTTATCCCGCCAACCTTATCCCTTAGCCGCCTCTTACGACACCCACGGGAAGAGAGGGGGTGGCTATATTCTTTGGTGCCGTAGCCACACAACACAGTAGTTCCTTATATTGTGACCAAGTTAACGTTGCTGGATAACACTGGGTACGTTACCGAAGTTTATACCTAACCTAATGTTAAGATGTCGCAATTTTTAATTGATTGATGCTTTTGCTACCATGACGTTTTTGTTGCTTTTTTTATAGATATATATTTTTTTGACGTTCATTAAGTGTGTAATTACCTCATGGCGAAATAAATAATTTCATTTAATATCTTGAATGATTACAGCGCCAAAAACAAAATAATAAGATATATGAATTGTTTACATTTATTAGTAACTCCACTTCTAGACTGCATCAAGATACACCCACACCGGATTTTAAGTTAAAATAATTTATTTTCCTTTATAACAACAACAAAATTGGTCAGTTACAGTTTTGTTATTTGTTTGTTTAGATTCGACGTTTTGTTTTTGTGAACTTTTTTGCCCCCATTTACCAAGAAAGGCTATAGAATATTTTTCTCATATCAACGTAGGTAAAATCGCAGTACACAGCTAGTTTTATTAATATTTATAGTCTCCAACTTGTTTTGACACGGTTGTTGGATCAGATAGTTATAGAAGATGAGATCAGATGGTAGGAGAAGATGTGTAAAACTTTAGGCTCTGTTGCTAGTTACACTATACTACAACTATGCTGCTAGCAGTCATAATATTGGCTGATATTTTCTATACAATTGTCGCCTTCGTACATTTTTGTTTCGATCTTGGTTATCACATGATTGGCACATGACGACTATTTTTGGCCATCCACTTTAGCTACTCCTTGTAACAAAAGAGTTCGAATTTCATCAATTTTATAACTTGTATTTTGCTGCCTCGGAGCCCTTCGCTTGAGCTCAAACAAACGCATTGGGTTGAGCTCACAGCGGCACCGTGGCAAACTTATAGACGCGACGGTTTATGGTCGTAGCCATCTCATCTACGACAAATTTTTCAAAGCAATCGAGCGAAGCGAGCGAGTAACTTTAACATTGATACGTCACAAGCAACATTTTCGACTGTAGCCATTCAATAATGTCTTGTATGCCAGATGAAGTTTGTGTGTGCTTTGTCAAGTTCTCGAGAATGATAAGATGCATTATATAAAACAATAACTGCGGTCTCATCCAATTTAGGTAAATCGTCTTGGAACCAATTTTGAAACCCTGGCGCCCATATCGATCTTCCTACAAATCTTCCGCTTGGCGTCAGTGAAAAAACGTATATATAACGTATACATAGCGTGGTTTTATAGGATACGTACAGATTTATTTATAAAAAAAGTATAAAAAAGGAAATACAAAACAAGACATAGACTGTTAATCAGAATGTTTGAATAAAACAATTCTTCTTTCTCTAAACCATGAAGATTTCCTGCTATCTTTGGAATATCTAAAGTCATACACTACATTTTATACTTATTTACTTTTTATACTATACTCATAGGCATACTCCCGCCGCCGTGGCCGGCCGGAACCGCCGCAAACGCTACGTCCCGCAATTTTCAAATCTGTAATATTTTAAATTCATTTAAATCATATGCTGCAAAGGCTATATAGATCTATATTAAATGAACAATGTATTTAAGATATTTAATTAGATAAGGATTAATGCTGTATTGGTTAGGTTTAAAGATTATTTATTCTCATAAAGACAAATAATATCACTTACATGAGAACATAATTTAAAACATAAACAAACAATTAACAGAACATTCGTTGTCGTACTTACATTTTTCAATTGTAAAAATAATACACAAATAAATCACTGAACACAACCCAACCAGATACCCCGAATCAACAACACCACGACTTGAAACTAACTACATATTATATATTCCATTCTACATATGTACATACTTAAACAGATATTTTTGTAACAATATAATTATACAGTCGCTTTTTAAATAGATTGAATGACTCAATATTTTTTATGTGTGAGGGTAATTTGTTGTAAAGACGCGCACCGTCATAAGTTATTGCAGTTTGACCGAACTTGGTACGGGTTCTAGGCAAAACAATGAGACTTGCGCGTCTAGTGCAGGGGCGCCCAACCTTTTTGCTGCTATTAAATTGTAGTTCGGTATGGACGTTTTTATTAATAGTTTTATGTATGAAAGTGCAGGTGCTGTAATTATATAATTGTTTTATGCTCATTAACTTAGTTTCGCGATAGATTTTTTCAGTTGATGTTCGAAATTTAAAATTGAATAACATTTTTAATATTTTATTTTGTATTACTTGTAGTTTTTCCAATCGTGTTTTGGCAGTACTTCCCCAGATTTCGATTAAATATAATAAATGTGGTTTTATTAGGGAATTATAAATCGTGAAACGTAGTTTACGTGGTATACACCTAACATTAGTCCGTAAGGAAGCATGAAGTGATATCAATTTACTTATCAAGTGATTAATGTGAACGTTCCATGTTAAATAAGTATCCATGTGTAAGCCAAGATATCTTTCATGAGTTTTTTCTTGTAAAGGTCTGTTATTTATTGTGAGAGGTGTGTAATTTGGTATTAGTTTGTTTTTAGCTTTGAATAGTATATAACTAGTTTTAGAAATGTTAATAGTCAAAAGATTGTACTGAAGCCACTCATGAAGGACATCGAGATCGTATTGGGCCTGAGCTATAAGATCGTGAATTGACGAACCAAAGTAAAAAAGGCATGTGTCGTCAGCGTAGAGAGTGATATTACCGTTTAAGCCAAGTTCATGCATGTTATTAATATAGACTAAGAAGAGCAGAGGGCCTAGTATTGATCCTTGTGGAACTCCATAAGACATAGGTAGTGGGGGACATTGGGAGTTACAATCAATTTTTACTATCTGTAATCTGTTCTCAAGGTACGATTCAAACATCTTTAAAGCTTTACCGACAATACCAATGGCTTCCAGTTTCTTTAACAGCAATTTGTGACTAACGGTGTCAAAAGCCTTTTTTAAATCAATGAATACTCCCAGTACAATGTTTTTTTTATCAATATTATGTTTAATTTTGGTTACCAGATCAATTGTTGCTGTGAGTGTGTTACTTTTAGGCCGAAATCCATACTGCCGGTCAAAAAAGAAATTTATAGAATTTAAGTAGTTCAGTAGCCGTGTATGTAGAACTTTTTCAAATATTTTTGATAATATTGGCAAAACAGAGATTGGTCTATAATTTCCGGGGTCTGTTTTTGTTCCTGATTTATAAATAGGTGTAACTTTAGCTATTTTGAGTGAGTCTGGAAACGATCCGTCCTGTAAAAGTTTGTTAAAGCTAATTGTTAATTGATTTTTTGTTAATTCTTTAACACATTTGATTACTTTTGTACTGACGCCGTCCACACCGACACTACTATTTGATTCAAGTTTGTTAATGATGTTAAGGATTTCCCTTTCAGTACATGGTTCAAAGTCATTCATCTGAGAGTATCGTAAAGTTGGTTTTGGCAATGCGTGAATATAATTATTATGGAAATTTACAGGAATCTCATTCGCTAAACATGCCCCTATGGTAGCAAAAAAGTTATTAAATATCTTACATATTTCATTAGAATCAGTGACTTCTACTGAATCAACAATAAGTTTTGAAGGAGCGCACCTCTGCTTTAATTTATTATTCGCCAAGGTATTCAGCATGTTCCACAATTTTTTAGGAGTTCCACTGTGTTTTTCAAATTCTTTCTCATAATATAACTTTTTTGTTGTTCGGATCAGATTGATTACCTTTTTTCTTTTGGTGTCAAACTTTTCTTTTAGGTTTTCGTCGTCTGGGTTCTTCTTTAGTTCTGTCCACATTTGGTTTCTTTCATTGATTTCTGCTATTATGTTTCTGTCTATCCATTCCTTTTGCGGTTCATTGACAATTTTCGTCTTTATAACTTTGTGCTCTATTGTTAGTTTTTTAATTAGTTTCTCCAATTTTGTAAAATCATCGCTTAATTCCCGCATTCCAGATTTTTCCATTGATTCAAAAAGTTCCTTGTAATTGATGGCTTCGTATTGATAACGTTTCCTGGTAGGTGGTTTTATTTTCTTGATTTCCACGTATAGTTGTTTGTGATCAGATAAAGATGAGTTGATGGTTATCACATGAAAGTTATCTTTCTTTAAGTTGGTGCTTATATGGTCTAAGAGGGATTGGTTTGGTTTTAATTGGTTAAAATCGCTTCGCAAATTAGCCATTATTTGTCGTAAAAAGTAAATGACAAAAAAATGTTATTGTGGGATATCCATAAGAGATAGACATATACCATAGCAGAGTTTTCTGTAGACCTTTTCAATGTGTACAATACTTAGTACATTATTTTGATAAATCTCGTAGGGTTCAGCCTGCGTTTGCAATGTAAGCGGAAAAAATGTAATTATTTACGACATCACATTAGAAACCTCAAAAATAACAGTATTTCTCCACTATTTAATGGATGTTATTAGACATATAAACCTTCCTCTTTAATCACTCTATCTATTAAAAAAAACCGCATCAAAATCCGTTGCGAAGTTTTAAAGATTTAAGCATACATAGGGACAGAGAAAGCAACAGCTTGTTTTATACTATGTAGTGATTATTAGGATTATTAGGGATAATGTTTTTATTTATAATTGAATTTGACGTCATTAGTAATTTACTAAAGTGTATTTAATTAATGTATCAATTTATAATAAATAATGTGTAATATAAAATAATATTTCAAATTAAGTAAAAATGTCGTACACCGTAAAGACATGAATTCCTATTGAACTTGGTATTGTCTGGGCAATTTCATTATATGACCTATTACAATCAATCTTTACATGATTTAAACAAATGGTATATAATTTTCTTTTCTGTACATTGCAAACGGCGCGTAGTACCCTTAGCTACAGTAAACATGTCCGACATCACTCACGCAAACAATATCATCTACTTCACTCACTAAAACACGTGCTACGCGCAGGTAGTCGCCAAGACAACTGTGTGTCCATGGAATTAGTTAACTACAGCTATTGTGTGAAACGGACTCTATGTTGATTACGCTATTCCAATAGCGCAGTAAAAATTTTCGATATTCGTTTGTTTAAGAACAGACTAGATATATGTAGGCAGTTCATCTTTTTTAATTTTGTTTGAATCTGTTAATGTTCTTTACCTGAGTGTGTTCAAACCGGAAAGCTTACCCTTCCGAGTATTCTGTTTTTGTACGTATGTGCTAATGTCTGAGATTTCGAGCTTGATTTGCATATTATTTTCGTTTGTAAGTGGTCCCTATGGTGATAAACAACGGAACTTGTTATTTTGATTGTTGCCTCTATTTTTTCAAAGCTTCTCTTCGAATCTAACATTGTCAAAACCAACTTAAAAGATGTAGACCTCAACAAATTACAATAGTTCTTTGTGACCTGCTAGACGACAATAAGTTTGATGTGAGTGTATCAAGTGGATTTAGGAAAGCTCCAGTGAAAGCTTTCTTCTATTAGCTTTTTAACTTACATTCAGGCCCTGGATGTAAATGATCAGTATTGAGTTGTTTCAGACACTTTTGGTAGATGATGTCGACTAGACATACATGTGTATGCTAGATGTACATGCGCATTTGCAAGACCCCAAGTTTGTTTTGTTATTGTGTTACAAGAACTCTTTCCTTCTTTCACTGTGTTGTCGTGCAATGATTCATGCATCTATCCAGGCGCATTAGTTGTATTTCTGTTTAACCCATTTTTATTACGCCCTATGAATCACTTATTCCATTCGTTTACAATGTGTCAGCAATAGTGAGTTCTATGTTATTGGGAAATATAGATTTTCTCCCAGTGTTGACGTGTTAGCACAACGGTCACAGCACTGGCTTGTGGGTTTTGCACTAGCGGTTGCGGGTTCAATCCCCGCTTATAGCATACATTTGTATTGGCCATAAATGTGTCTCGTGGCCTAGGCGTTTGTGCTTTTTTTTTGTTTTCTTCACTTACCATCAGGTGAGATCGCAGTCAAGCGCTAGTCTATACATTAAAAAATTTTTTGTGTGTTTCCGGACCTAAGACACAAAAGTAAATCCTGGTGGATGCTGTAGAGTGTGGACTTTAGAAAATATTAAAAATATTGTTCGATAACATAGTTTAAGAGCTGGGTCCTTATATTTGTGTATTTTTATTATATGTAGGCCCTTAAATCGCTTAGACATTGCTTGCGTAAGTGTGAAGTGTAAGGAGCGAGGCGTGTTGGTTGCAGCGAGGAGTGGGTGGCCGCCATCCGCTACGTGTCGTCGCAGCTGAGCGGCGGCGCGGGCGCGGGCCCGGCGCCGGCGCCGCCGCCCGCCGACGCCGACGACCGCGACATCGCGCAGCTCGGCACCAGCTTCCGCGACCCGCGCCGCATCGTGAGTACTCGCCTTGTTTTACTGGAGGAAAATCCATCATGCACCGGAGGGTTATGTCAGACCCCTACTGACTAAAAACCACCACGTGTGAGTCATCCGCCTGGGTGGGGCGAGATGGGGTCGCGCTAGCATTCGCCACCTCGCCCGGCTCGTGAGTACTCGCCTAGCCTAACTGCGCCAGGCGCGCCTTCTGCGAAGACTGCGCACGTAGTCGGGATATGAGAAAATACTCGATTTCTACAAGAATCTATATCGATTTGTACTTTAAATAAAAGTGTAACGCGGTCTAACAAAAAGTCGGCCGAAAAATTCAAATCCAAAATTCCAAATGAAATCGACAGTTTTATTAATCGGTTAGATTAATCGGTTTATTTTACAAAGAAAACTAGCCGCTGCCTCGCGGTTTCATAAGCATTAATTTGAGGAAAAACGAACTTAAATGTTTTTAAACAATTACTGTTCAACTCGGGCGACTAACAATAACAAAGCGCGCAACCGACGCGGCGTCGTTTCATTTGATTTTACATTATCTCCTAAATTATGCGACCAAATTATAAAAAATTCTATAAAAGACAATGTTTATCTTCATAAAATTGCCTTGTTGATGAAGTGTTTTTCATCACTAAGAATTCACACGCCTGGCTAATATCGCAATAAAATCATCTTTTCATTTTTTGTGATCATTTATTCGTTGCAAAGTTATTTTAAAACTACGACATCTTCTGAAATATTCATTGTAATCGAATGACGTCAACGACAACTTTGTGCAAAAAATAAGTACTTGTGATGAATAACGTGTTTATTTGGATAAGGATTAGCGTGTCTATAGAACCTACGCAAATAATGCATTATTTTAGAACAAATTCGATTACCATAAAAATGGTTATAATTAGTTAACTTTAGAATATAGACATATGATGTCGCGGACTTCTTTGTACAACTTTTAATGGTGATCAATTCCATCACACTTAATTTTGGTCAACTTTAACCGTTTACGCAGCGCACTCAGAAATTGTTATTCCCGTTTTCGTAACATTTCTTATTAATGCTCAGCTCTTATTGGTCGAATCGTGATGTTATATAGCCTAGAGTATTCCTCTATAAATGGACAAACTAATATTTCAATTCGAACCAGCAGTTCCTGAGATTAGCGCGTTTAAATAGACATACAAACTGTTCCGCTTTATAATAATCGATTATTTATTAATCAAATTTTTTTTCAAGTAACATCCGTAACATATATGCTGCTTTTGAATTTTTTCTTTAATTTACGGATCGGCGAACTATTGGCCAGGAGCCTGTCTGTGGGGATGCCGCTCTGAAACGAAGACGAAGAGAAAACGTACTATTAACACTGTTCTCAAGGGGTCGTCCATTTCTCGCGCGAGGCTCGAAAGGGGCTTCGGAAACTTTAGAAAATATCACAAGCAGCAGTGGGGGCTATAATTAGATATCACGTGTATTTATTTTACGTTAAACGTGCCGTTTCTTAACCTTAAAAATAATAAACACGTTTGCATTCTTTGTTTAAAAATTGTTGTCACGAAGCTTAATTTTCAAAATTTAATTATATTATACCTGTATTTAAAGAATATTCGGAAATTTTCAGACTTTTCACTAAATTACGTGGGTAAGGGGTAGTTTAAAACTTCACCATAGTTGCTAAAAACATCACGTGATTAACGGAAGACCCCCAAGCATCGTTGTGTTTCTGTAGTGAGTGCTCTGCTCAGTGGTGGCCAGACCGCCTGGGGAGGGTCGAGGGTGGGGTCGGCGACACGCTGTAAGCCTCTGGTGTGGCAGCCGTCGATAGGCTACGGTAACCGTTTACCATCAGGTGCACCGTACGCTTGTCTGCCAATCTAGTCGTATATAAAAAAAAAGCTATGCGATGTATGATCTATGCTACCGTCTAGTTTTGTAAAATCTGTATGGAATGAGCATATGGGGCTATAGGCTCCATGAATACGTTCGCAAACGAGGTGTCTGGGACGACGTCTCTACTAATAGCGTGACGAAACATGAAGAGTAGATTTATTTTATATCTCTTATAAATGTAAAAAGAATATATATTATTGTATATTCTCTGTTTAATCACAAAATGATTTATGGGGGGGGGGAGCTTTTGTGGCGTAATATTTTGAAGTAGGTAACTGAACGTGTAAGTTATAAATAGCGTGACAAACGGGGGGAGGGGTCCAAAACGGCAAAATTCCATGTGACGTAAAATGCTTTATTCGACTAAACACGTGCACAATAGTTCACTTTCCCATTCACAACACGAGAGTATTAAATAGTATCAAACGCTATACAGACGCATTTGATGCTGTTTAATAAAATTTCTTAAATTAGCAGATAATCGCAGCAGCTGGCGCCTGCGTCAGAACACCGTGACGTGTCGCTCTCAGCGGTGTCCACTACAACAAGAAAGTTAACCTCATTTTATAAACGTACTCGTTCGAGTGTCGTGACATGTTTGAAGTGGATTAAGCAGCTATTGTAGTAATATATATTATAGCACCGGTGCTAGTGTGCACTCACTCGTCGCTGACGTGACGCGGGCCGCTGACGAGCGTTGCGTCACGAGCCGCTTCTTCCGGCGGAGGTCGCGGTTAATTCTGTTCGCGTGTCGTCATGTTTGTTTACTCCGCGCCGATCAGCAGAACGGCTCTTAGGACCTGTTTCACTAGTTGTGGGTAACGCTATTTGACGGATGATGATATCCGACAGATAAAAGCTTATGATGTATTATTATTTTTCACATTTGAATTCCGCTGTATTTATGAAATATCTATTCGCAAAAATGCATATAAAAGCTGTAGTTTATTCAGTTAAAACAGATTCGATGGTTAAAAAGAATAATATACCATAAATTTTTATCTGTTGGATACCGTCATCTGTCAAATAGCGTTATCCACAACCGGTGCAACAGGCCCTTGGCGTGCGCTGGAAACCGATGCCGGTGCGACATGTGCACTACAGACTACCCTACTAGTATATTGAAATGCTTGTTTAACTGACTGCTATGATATGATTCATATTTTTTTCTAGTTTATTTATGGGATATAAAGGTAATCGTAAACGACGCGACGGCACCGCGCTGGTTTCGCGGCTGTTGCGTTGGCGGTTGTGGGTTCGATCCCCGCACATGACAAACATTTGTATCGGCCATACAGATGTTTGCCGTGGTTAGGGTGTTTGTGCAGTCCTTGTGGGTCTCCCCACCGGGCCTCGGAGAGCACGTTAAGCCGTCGGTCTCAATTGCTATCATGTACACCTGATAGCGATCGTTACGCATAGTAGGGAATATTTCCGCCAACCCGCCAGCAGCGTGATGGATTAAGCTCTGATCCTTCTCCTACATTGGGAAGAAGTCTATGCCCAGCAGTGGGACATTACAGGCTGAAGCGTAAAAGTAAACAGTCCATATAAATTCGATACAATATTTTATATTGTTTGTATTTATAAGTTTTTAGGGTCGACGTACTCTTGTTCTCGCGATTTTCATACGCTAACAGTAAAACGACTGCCCTCCACAGCCTCCACTAACTGAAAAGTTCCTGACAGTGCAATGGTTAGTTCTTACTTTAAACATAAATGAAATGTTATTAAAATCGTTTAATTATTTTTAGCAGACTTTAAAAAATGAGGAGGTTGTCAATTCCATTTTTTTAAGTATTTGGAACTTATGACTGGGTGGACCGACTTCAATATTATTTTTTTAATCAAAAGGATTTTCGTGTCATTTGGTTCCATTTTAATTAAATTTTTAATTGAGAATTAACGAATAGTTTTTCAGTTATCGCTGATAAGCGTATTTACTTAACTATTTTTTCGACGACTTTCGTTGTATAAATACCATAACTTTTTACTGAGTAGACCGATTTCGATAATTCGTGTTTTAATTACTGTCTTATTAAAAGTCATTGCGTTAATATAGGTACGGTTCTCAATCAACGGCGCAAACAGTAACTCTATAGAAACTCCTAAAACTATAAGTAAGAAATTAGTATTCAAAAATTATAAAAAAGACAAAATATCAAAACTTTAATTTTAAAATAATAAATAATGTTTATGATCAATTTAAAATTACATAAAATACGCTACGCAGACCTTAAAAACTCTCGCAGCTGGCACTCGCCAATCCTCGTCTAACGAGTGGCGTTGCGCAATAGCTCTCGTGCACTTTATTTGATACCTAGTATTTTTAATTGCTTGCAAACCTTATTTACGATCATTTCCTCACAAATTTTCTTCAAACAATGCCATATCACATTAAAAAAAGCTTTAATTTGATATAAAAAAAACCTGAATATACGTCATGTATATAAAAATACAATAAATTATGCACCCGTGGCTTTTCAAACTTTCTATACGTATTGCTGTGATGTGAATGATTGCATTTAATCTAGAAGTAAATGTTTTTTTTTTGGATAATGACTTAAAATCATATTAATTAAAAAGACGCCGCGTTGGCGCAACGGCCATGGATTGTACCTGTTGCGCTGCCGGTTGCGGGTTCGATCCCCGCACATGACAAACATTTGTATTGGTCATACAGGTGTTTGCCATGGTCTGGGTGTTTGTGCAGTCCTTGTTGGTCTCCCCACCGTGCCTCGGAGAGCACGTTAAGCCGTCGGTCCCGGTTGTTATCATGTACACCTGATAGCGATTGTTACTCATAGTAGTTAGTAGTTACTCATATGTCCACTAACCCGCATTGGAGCAGCGTGGTGGATTAAGCTCTGATCCTTCTCCTACATGGGGAAAGAGGCCTATGCCCAGTAGTGGAATATTACAGGCTGAAGCGTAATTAAAAGTGTTTGCGGGCACTTTTTGACTGGCACCCTGTTGTCAGTTTGTCTATTCATAAAGGTTTGTAGAAATTAGTGATTACGTGATGAACGTACTGCTTTTGAAACGAGGTCTCGGACTGTGAGTATGACTGCAATAACAAAAACGTGCGACAGTTGTAGCGAGATGCATGCGATTTTACAACGTCACGTGACCTACTCCTGTTCATAATGAAACGGTTACAAAAACAAATTATTTGATCGACCGCGCTGCGTCGGCCGTCACGTTGTGCTCTGTCGAAACATATTTTGTTTACGGACTAAACGACGTTTAAAAATATTTTTGTCTTCAGTTTATTTACTTAGCTGTAGAACAATATTAATATATACGTGCTTAGGTAAGATATGTGTTAAAACCGTGTTACTAATTCCTACGATCAGCTCGTATTGTCGCGGGTAGGTAGCGGTTGATTAATGCGTAACAAAACATTTTCATGGCGAATTCCGTCATAGCTTAAAATGAAATCTGACATGATTCAAGTTTATGCGTTATCAAGTTATTATGCGTTCTGTGCATCGCGGTATTTAGGTAGCAGGAAAACGCCGTGAGTCAGTTCCGAGAACTTGCGACACGGCGTCGCGAGCCCGGCGCCTCGTGTACGTAAATCGTAATCGTAAATAAATACGACAAAATAGAATGCAAGCCGGGTAACAAATGGCGGATATTGTTAATATTTAATATTGGTAGAGAAATTAAAAAAGAAATCGTAGTTGTCGTGCACGTGTTTGGAATTTTGAATATGGCTAATATCAAAATATCCGTAATATAAAATATGAACAATAAATTGTACGATATGATCCTCGTGTTTTGATGCGCCGGCTCCTCAATAATAACACTGGAGTGTCTTGTGTCAGTCGAAAGTTTAATCGAGTTTGTCTGTATGACGCATACAGGTTCGCTCGTGAATGATAACAGTCTGCGTGGACGGTTCACGCGCTGCCTGCTGTTGCCGTCCGAAGGTGACTGGAAAGTCACCTTCGAAATAAATTATTTACCATTTGTAAACACATTCACGGGCGTGTTTTATAAAACAATAAAACGCGACCGACTTAAAGTTAGTTTGTAGAAATTTCGAAGGCTGTGAAGTAATGACTTAAGCTTGTTTTTCATATTCGTGCCTAGAAATGTATGTTAATAAGATCGTTAAATTGTTGATTAAGCGACGCGTCACCTGTCTGCGGATGGTTGCCATGTGATGTGACAAATAAATAATTTCGAGTTTTTATAACTTATTATAGACACATCTGATTGTAATGTAATCATGTTGGACACATGTCTGTTTCTGATCCGGATGGACCTAGGGATGTCCCCACCGTGCCTCAGACACCACGTAAAGCACCCCCACGTAAGGTCCCTTTGCTTTTAGGGAAACCTAGTAGGTAGTGGGCGTTACACATAGTAGGGAAATTATCCACTACTCGCACAGCTCGGGAACAGCATTGTAGATTAAGTTCAGAGTAAATTCAGTATTTTCTAGGGTAGTTGATTTACATACTTCAGTAAAAAAAAATAGTTCTAACAGTCGGATGTTACCTGTATATGTTATAAGATATTTTAAAAAAAAAATATATATGGTTTGTTAGAACGCATCTGTAGTATTTCATTCGTATTAATGAAGACCATTCGTCTGTGCAGACTTTGGAGAAGTTCGAGTTCGTGAAGGTCCTCGGCAAGGGCACGTTCGGCAAGGTGGTGCTCAGCCGCGAGAAGGGCACGGGCAAGCTGTACGCCATGAAGATCCTCAAGAAGCACCTCATCATCCAGAAGGACGAGGTGGCGCACACCATCACCGAGAACGACGTGCTCAAGAAGACCAAGCACCCGTTCCTCACGGCGCTGCGCTACTCGTTCCAGACGGCGGACCGCGTGTGCTTCGTCATGGAGTACGCCAACGGCGGCGAGCTGTTCTTCCACCTGTCGCGCGTGCGCTCGTTCAGCGAGGAGCGCACGCGCTTCTACGGCGCCGAGATCGTGTCCGCGCTGGGCTACCTGCACTCCGAGGGCATCATCTACCGCGACCTCAAGCTCGAGAACCTGCTGCTCGACAAGGACGGCCACATCAAGATCGCCGACTTCGGGCTCTGCAAGGTCAACATCACGTACGGCCGCACCACCAAGACCTTCTGCGGCACGCCCGAGTACCTGGCGCCCGAGGTGCTGGAGGACACGGACTACGGGCCGGCCGTGGACTGGTGGGGCACGGGCGTGGTGCTGTACGAGATGGTGTGCGGGCGCCTGCCCTTCTACAACCGCGACCACGACGTGCTGTTCTCGCTCATCCTGGAGGAGGAGGTGCGCTTCCCGCGCGCGCTGTCGGCCGCCTGCCGCTCCCTCCTCGCCGCCCTCCTCTGCAAGGAGCCCGCGCGCCGCCTGGGCGCCGGGCCCGGCGACGCGCACGAGATCATGACGCACCCCTTCTTCGCCGCCATCAACTGGGCCGACCTCGTGGCCAAGAAGATCCCGCCGCCCTTCAAGCCGCAGGTGGACTCCGACACCGACACGCGCTACTTCGACTCCGAGTTCACCGGCGAGTCCGTGGAGCTCACGCCGCCCGACGGCGACTCGGGCCTGGCGCGCATCCAGGAGGAGCAGTTCCCGCAGTTCTCGTACCAGGTGCGTGCCCCCCCCCACCCCCCACGACAACACCCCCCACCCCCCACTCACCGCCCGCCCTGTCCGCAGGACATCTGCTCGTCGGCGCACTCCGCGCTGTCGCACCTGTCGCAGCACTCGGCGCTGGCCGACCGCCGCCACTAGCGCCCGGCGACCGGCGACCGGCGACCGGCGGCCGGACGGCGACCGGACGGCGACCGGACGGCGACCGGAACACTCCCGCCGGAGCTCCGAGTGAGGCTCGGCCGGACCCCCCGAGCGCCGCCGCGCCCTGCATTTACTATCCGAGTGTTCATTTACGCAGATTTATCGACTTTAGTTTGAATGTGATCGCTGAGTGATATTTGTATGTAATTTCACCTCACGCTCGACCGCGTCGCGTCCGATCACGTCTCGAAATAAAGTTAGCCGACTATAGACCTAGCGGGTGATTTTCAAAATATTTTTTTTGTAAATAGAAAACGTAAACTTTCCGCGCATGCTTCGAAACACGTGAGTCACGTTTTTTTCTAAAGGAATATTTTTTTTTAATACGCTCCTGACCACTCGTACATATTACTCTCGGTGAGAAAGTATAAGTAACGCTAATCGATTGAAATGTATAACGAAACGCCTGATCGTCGCGAACAGGACGGAGGGGTGGGTCGAGTGTCTTGTTAGCTTTAGGTGATCGCTCGCAACTCGTCCCTCAGAGATAATAATCGACTCGCTCCACTCACCCCCTCCACCCGCAGAGCTCGCCGCGAATATAATATTTTCTTTTGTATATATTAAAGTTAGGATTTAAACTGTGTGTTTTATTTATTGGCCTTCCCTTTACGTTATACATATATCACACTACCACATTTCTTCTACCAATGTTACTTATCTAACTATCTAACTACATTCCATTCTTATATATATTATATTCATCTATACTCATACGTACTATTGCTAAGGGAAAGCAAAGAAAACTCGACAAATATTTTCAAAACGAATTTATTTTTGTTGAAAGCCTTTTAACAAATGTAACTGCAATAGAAAAGTCTCACATCGCTGTCAGCATCACAGCATCACCGGCGACTTCAGGAGATACCCACTGGAAACGAACTTCACCCGTCTGCTTAATGCATGAATATTATTTTATATTTCTTTGAGTATACTTAAAAATAACGAAAAGGTTGCCTGAAAAATCTTTAGGAAAAGGTGAAAGATTTAAGCGTTTTGAAGGGAAACTGGTTAAGGGAACTTAACATTTAATTAACTACAGAAAATATATGTTTGTATAAACTTTTTGAATTGTTATATCTCAAAAACGGTGGCTCTTATGAAAAAAAGTATTTAGACATTTTTTATAGATAATTATCTGATCTACAATTTTTGTCTGATCTAATTTTATGATAAAACTTACCGTTTTGCTGAAAATCGCGAAAAACTCGTTTTTGTGACCTTTGACCCCGAGTAAATTTTTTTGCACGTGCCGGATCGATGAGTACTTTTCACATTTCCTTTATAATAGTGTATTGAACAATCCTACCAATATTCAGCCAAGTCGGAATTTTTGTAACCTTGGAGGTCTAAATTTCTTTGACTCAATAATACTTTTTTAGTTTCAAAGAGAAAATAAAAATTTCAAAATTATTATTCATATTTAGTAAAAAATTATATTATAGTTTTTTTAGAGAAATTTTTCCACAAGGGGGGACATATTTATCTTCATCTATCAGTTAAACATAAGTCCATGTATAGGAAGCAATGCGAATATACGATATGTATACGAGTATATAGGCTTTTATTTAATAAGAAATATTATCATACAGGTTCCACTTTCATTATCACTCGTTCTGTGATTCAGGGATGGCATATTTCGCAGGAGACATACAGCTCACCCGCATGTAGGGTTTATTCCTCTCCTAAGGTTGAGTCCTTCTCGAAATAGTAAGAGTATCAATCGGCTGCCCTGATCTGCTACATAAAATATCGTTCAAAAAATACCGTCACGTAACAATATTTTGTAACGGGTAACATTGTATGACGGACGTAGAGTAGGGAGACTGAAGTGAGGCGAGGAGTGGAGAGGAGGGTAGTTGGCCTCTCTTGGCGAGAGCCACAGAGTACATTATATATACAGGGTGTGACGGGACAATAAGTCATGTGTGTTACAATTTGTAATATTTAATTATAAAGAAATCAAGTAAATTATTAGAATGTTTTTATATTTAGTTTCTCAACCACCGGCCTTATAATGTACAAGCCGTTTATTATTTCCTTTGTCAAACAAACTATCGACAGAACAGTAATCTTATTAGCAGTAACTTTTAGATAGGTACTTACATTTATTTATTTATTTCATTTGGACAAACAGTAGTTGCTACATTATAATTTTCACATAAAAACTATAGGTACTACAATTAAGCTTAAATGCGCAACATTTTAAGTTGTCACAACATGCACAAAAAACAAACATTAAACAAATATACACAAACAGCTGCATTGCTAAAAACTTTTGAAACCTCTGTACTGTGGTACAGCACAGCAGAAAATATCCTGCTCAAACGTCTGGAGCCGCCCGACTGGGGAACTTTCTCGACCTTGCAGACGATCACAGCGAAATAATACTGCTTTCAAGCAGTATTGTGTTCCTAGTGGCGAGTAAGGTGATCAGAACTCCCAGGGGGGATTCGATGTAGGGTGGGCAACGCTTTTGCGATGCTTCTGGTGTTGCAAACGTCTCTGTATCAAACTACGGTGATCGCTTACCAACAGGTGTGCCGTACGTTATCATCAGGGGCGTAGCTACCGCCGTATCAGTCGAATCAATGATACGGGGCTCCCTAATCTACAGGGACCCCTTGTGTAAGCAAAAATTAGTAAAATGTTAATCAATCATAATCATTCATCATCAATCCACAATGTCACTTAATCTCGTGCTTTCTGAGAAAAAATTATTAGCATTGCATCCAGTTTTCCGGAGTAATAAAGATTGCTTTCTATTCTTGACCCTGTCAGATACAACCGCAACAGCTAAACAAGTCTTTTAAAACAAACTGATAAAAAATTACCTAAAGACTTCGACGGAGCAGGAACTCGTCACTATTAATACGTAGGAAGACTTGTCATTATTATCTATTCTAGGAGGAAGTATCAAAATCAAAAACAGCTTTATTCAAATAGGCTCCAAGAGCACTTTCGAATCGTCATTTTACAAATTAAAATTTTTAAAAATAAATTATTATGAGATATCCGTAGTTTAGTACCATGATAAGGAATCCAGGATCTGATAATGGGAGCCTAGAGAAATCGAGGGAAACTCTTGAAAATCCGCAATAACTTTTTACTGGGTGTACCGATTTTGATAATTCTTCTTTTGTTGGAAAGAAGATATTCCTAGTTTAGTACCATGATAAGGAAACCAGGATCTGATGATGTGTTCCGAGAAAAATCGAGGGAAACTCTTGAAAATCCGCAATAACTGTTTACTGGGTGTACCGATTTTAATAATTTTTAATTTAATCGAAAGCTGATATTTGTCATGTAGTCACATATAAATTTTATTGAGATCTGATAACTACTTTTTGAGTAATCTTTGATAACGCGCAGTTACTTGAGTATTTTTTCGTCGATCTACGTTGTATTACTGGTCGATGTAATTGAAGTCGGTTTTTTTTTCGTTTGTGAGCAAACACAATTATTTAATAAAAATTTTAAATTTATGTTGAGACAATTCCAAAATCGTTTGTGGGATTTTATTATACATGCGAATACCACAACCCGGAAAGGAAACGTTTACGTTGCGCAGTCGGAAACTTGGAGTTACAATTTTGTTATTCCTTCTCGTGTTTACAATGCAATTATTACTATTTATTTCAAAACAATGAATATTTTGGTGAATATACATAATATTGTTATAAATATACTGCGACGCAATTGTTAATATGTCTACCTTTCGGAAAACATCCCGTAGGGAGACTCGAACTCCAAGAGTAAATGCCGCTAATAGCCCTTTTTTGCAAGATAAATATAGTCTCTATATCTGCAGCATTACCGCACAGTAACAGGCCGTCGATGTATTAACATAGCACTATGGAAATAGCTAAAATATATTAAGCGTGCAGTTGAAACGTCGGTCAGTTGTCGTACTTTTCTAACTGCGAATGCTGCGGAGCTGAGTCTACCATTCAAGGATGACAAATGGGAATTCCACTGAAGTTTTCAGTCCAAATGTATCCTTAAAAAAAGTGTAGTATCATTAACAATAAGCCTCTCGTTATTTATTATAAAATTATAATTTGGATGCTTAACATTAGGTAACGAAAACACAACGTACTTGGTTTTTTTGGCGTTCAAAACCATCTTGTTTATTTTAAACCAGTCTTGAATTGCGACAAAGAAGTGTTAACGTCATCATAATTTACTTTTTTCCTGTCCACTTTAAATATTAGAGAAGTGTCATCATAGTGTCATCTGCAAATAGCACTATATCACAAATTTATTTAACGTAAAATGGCAGATCATTTATATATATTTAAAAAATTGACCTAGAATAACTTATTATCATAAATATTTATTTTAATTTAATGAAAGTATTTTTGTTTCTTTAGTGAGAAATCTTTACCCTTCGTCTGGGCCCCCCAACTAATTTCGATACATGGTATGCTACGCCACTGCTTATCATGCCGACCCACTTGTAAAAAAATCTTAGATTACTTATTCATTCAGTATCTGCATAAGAATGTATTTGTTTGTGAATGTGTTTATTATACCTATTATGGATTTTCTCTAATTACCTACTACTTTATGGTATAGGTACTTGTACTTTTGTATTAAAACTATAGCGATTCTCTTGGTAAAGGCGTCCCTTCACACTTTCCCTAAGAAACTGCAGGCCCGTAGGATGACTCAAAGGGAGATCGGTTGTTCATTCCGCAGCGCTGGAAACCTTACACGACTTAGGTACTAATATTTGGCACCAAACTTTCAATTATACGCACTAACTGTAGGAAAGAGAATGTGAAGAGCTCGATCTGCCACGTTGCTTTACTCCAGGTTGGCGAATACAGGTACGTGTCTTGTGAAACAAATTGTTTCGCAACGTTAGCCCTGAGCACGATACACAGAAGATTTGCGTCAAAGCAGTTGCGGATTTAAAAATTTGTAGCCAGTAGGCTATTCAATTTCTGCCGCCCCTACTGACCTCGAGACCTCGATACCCTATTTTCTGGAAGAAGTACAGAAAGGCGCGGACATGGGTATCTACGGACCCCGTAGTAGGGCAACGTGTGTGCACTTTGCCCACCCTGAGCTGAAGCTATTAACAGAATTTTTAGATTTATGATTTAAATTTTAGATTAATCAAAACGTCCGCAAGATATTGTTGAAATAGTATACGAAGAGATAGTGAAGATAAATAAAAGAGGATTTTCAATTTTTTACTATGTAGGTACCTCTATATTTATTGAGCTTTTACACATTTTTTGTAATTTTTTACACTTGCTATTACTCCAGCCTTTATTTAAATTCTGGATACGCCTATGGGAGCGGATTGGAAACCTTTTTTTTAATACTTGTTACATTCCCATTAATTTTCTGGTTGTAGGTATAATAAGTATAATATCGTTTCAAAAATAAAATTTTGGGCAAAATGTCGCCCTAGGCTTCAGACTACTCAGTCTACTGGTAAATCCGTCACTGGTAGGTCACTGAGAGTATTCAACAACGGCGGTCACGGATTTGATTACCTGTCTTGGCGGATATTTATACTATAAAAACATGTTTGTTCATATGTAGGTAGATAGGCAAATTAGTCGCCGCACTGACACACGTAGTTATCTTGTTGATGTTGTTAGGCTTTGAAATTATCCACTGCACACTGTTTATAAAATTAGAAAATAAATGAAGAACTACAACTAGCTTCCCGTCTATATTTAATTAAATAATACCTGTAGAGATGATAAAGCCGCGAACCTTCCATATATAGAGGAAGAGGAAGTAAGACGTTACAGGCAGATTTAGTTCAATGTAAATAAACGCTTTGCACACACACCCAGTAGGAGGTAGAACCTGTGTCGGAACTTCAGAAACACACACAGCACAACCACAAATACCCAGACCACGAGAAACGTTTGTATGGTCGTTATAAAAAAATTTCATGTCGTTTTCATTTAAATACAAAATACTTCATCAATTTTGAAATTATATATAAAGGAGATGCCCGAGTGTGTTGAGTGGCTGGCACTGGCTTACTCGTGTTTATGTATGGCATGAGGCATCACTCACATGGTTCCATTTCATCGCTAACACTTTGACATAGGTTTCCATAGCTACACATTTTTCGTCATGTTCACTTCGGTTATTTCTGCATAGATATTGAATAAATAAAACAATTTGCTATTCGATTGTCATGTCGATATATTTCTCATTAAAAAGACAATAGGAGCAGCGGCTTAGCGTGGGACCGAGGTCCGCCTACAGCCATACGTTAGGTTCGTTAGTTGCGATCGGTCGCCGGTGCGCTCGGAGCAGCGCCGCGCTGCCTCGGTTCGATAGACTTTAAAAACATTAACAACAAATAAACAACGGGCGCCGGGACGGTGCTGTCGGCTGTCCTGACTCGCGGCGCGCGACCGTCAAGCTGGCGGGAGCCCGCGGCGGGCCCACTTCCACCCACGCGGGAGGTTTCGCGTTAGGTGTAGTTGCGCCGTTTCACTTAGATATGTATTATTACGAATGAGTCTAGTTATAAATGTAAATCTATAGAAATAAACTCCTTATAGGATAACAAGGCGACTTCGATCGATAGAAATCCAAAATATATAGTGTGTTCGTCTACTCGATCGCTGATACGTAAAAATACAATCGACAATTTATACATTCTACTAATTAACTCGTGTTCGAAGCGTACTCATAAAAATATGAAGATTTAAAATCTGCAATAATTTATGTATACATTGCGTAATCGTAAGAAAATACTTGGTCGTTTGTGTGATCATGTTAAGTCGTAGTGAAATAAATCGTGAAAGAGTATCGCTTCATCATTTAGAAATATTACATTAGTGTATACAATTTATTTATATATTTTTACAAACTCCCTAAGTACAAACTATATATCGATTATCGTATTGCTATACAACAGTGCAGGCGGCGGACGCCGCTCGCCGCTCGAAGCGTGTCGCAGCGTGAGCGTGCAGTACGAGACGCCGCGCCGGACCGGACCGGTCCGGCGGCGGCCGGGGCCGGCGGTGGGCGTGGCTGCGGCGAGTGAGCGGCAGTACTCAAACATTCTTATCGTTTAATAAATTGTAGAATAAAGCGTTTCGAAAAAAATTTACACGGCTGCGCCACGTACTCGAATACAGAGTCGTCAGTCAGTCAGTCAGTCCGACCGGCCGTCGAACGTTTAGTCGTCGACTTCGCGGCGGGAGCTACTCAAATAGAGACCCGACACGACCGCCACCGCTCGGCGGCCCCGGGGACGTCGGCGACGCGTTACAGAAACCTTAAGCCTAGGGCGCGGGCGGGCGGCCGGCGGGGGCGCGCTACAGCGGCGCGCCGCCCGCCGCCGCGCGCTACACGAAGTCGCGCCGGCGCGCCGCCGCGCCCGCCGGGCTGGGCGGCGCCGGCGCCTCGCCCGGCGTCGTGGGCGTCGGCACCTGCGGGGCGGCGCCTTTGCTTCGGGCCTGCAAGTGGATTCATTGCATTCTAAGTATTGAGTAATCTTCTACATTTACTCAAAAAAACTACACGTCCGAATACATTTGCGCACAAACTTCCGAATATCCCATATTTCCGATCTATCAGTTTGGTATAGGCTGTTTGGAAATTACCACCACAATTCCTAAGAAATGCCCTCAATTTAGTCTTACGTCCCTATAACTAATTACGACAAACATAATACCTATTATTTTTTAATATTTAATAGATTATTTTACAATACTCTAAAATTAGCACATTTAAACACATTCGTGGTCTCTATCATGTGTGTATGAGTTATTGAATACATTTGTTTTAGTTGTTTACTACTAGTTGTATTGAAGCTGAGTGACGCAGAATTTTTATTTCTTTGCATTACGGGTCTTTGTGGCTTTCGTAGGTAATGTTATTATTCTTACAATGTGCAATTGTTTTTGCATATAAATAATAAATAACTGTGCTTGTATTCTTCCTCGGTAAATGCGCTATCCAAAACAAAAAGAATTTTCCAATTCGGACCAGTAGCTACTGAGATTAGCACGCATTTTTGTTAAATTCCACGCGGACGAAGTCGCAGCCACAGCTCGTTAAGTTAGCAGAAACAATGTGATCTAAATGCTATTTTGGTCGTAGATATTTACTCGTATCACCCCACCCAACAATTAATTATTACATCACTCTCACTCATACGTGGATCTCTACAACCAAATCTGGAAGTTCAACCATCTTGTCTGCTTATTCTTTATCATTGAGGATTTAATAGTTCTTAGATCCATGCTCATGTTCTGTCACAGAAATTATTTACTACTCCTACGAATAGCTATTGAATGTACATCACTGACCTAGAGGTCAGTGATGTACATGGTGATTGATTTAGTAGCCCGTGATTCGGAGCTGATCAAATTTGATATTTTTTTTACTTCCACCCTACCTGTATTTAATGCTGCCTACCTCAAATTCAACTCTAGCTACAGCCCTGTATGATGGAGATAAGCCTCGTGCTATCGTGGTTAAGTTCCGTGAGGTCTCGCTCAGAAATAAAATATGGTATTCTAAAAAAGTCCTAAAGGGCACAGGAATCACTCTGTCGGAGTTCTTGATCAAAAGCTAGTAAGAAAAATAGTAAGGCGCCAGGTTTGAGACCGAAAAGAACCGTTAAAAAGTAATTACTTTCGCATACGAGAATGTATGCAGTTAATACTTCGTTTTTATTTACATCAGCCTACCTCACGGTAAACTTACTTTTATTTCTACAATCAACTCGGATTCTGTACTACCTACATTTAAATATCATTTATTAAAGTTAAAACTTATAATATAACTACCGCGCTTTGCATTTTAAATTTGTAACGTAATAAACATCAAATTTACGCGTTAGGAATATTATCACTGACAATTGTCAACAAAACACTTATAGTTTTAATAGGTGGGTATTTCTTCTTCTTCTTCTTTTATTTTTGGCAAGGTGGGTATTTGTTGAATACTAAAACTTGACGTTTAGCGTTTTGATTTTGCGTGTTAATATTATTTTAATATATATTATAATTTTTTTAGTTCTTAAGTATCTTATTGTTATCTTGTTTTATTAATAATAATCATTGTTACCTATGTTTCATAAAGCCGCTTTGATTCTTTTGTCTACGATATTTTGAGGGTGCGAGGAACGGGGTGTAAAGTTCGTCATCAACCATCGCAAAGGGAGTATCCTCTAACCAGACGGATATTGAGTCTGGTTGGTACTAAACCCTAGCCTGCCTGTGACCAATGACCGTAGGTAGGGGTAGTTGCGGAGTTGCTATTTATTTAAGACCATACATTCCTTTCGCCTTACTTGGCGCATCACCGCAGCCAACTCCTGCTGATACGATTGAACATCTTTTAATTGAAGTCACATTATCCAACACATAAATTTTCTTAGGTGTTTTCTACAGCCCTTCTCTCCACATCGACTATTTTTCTTCCTTTTGAATGCCTTCTAGATAAGTTCATTCCAATTTACACCACGCCACACATATGTGTGTGTGTGTGTGTGTGTGTGTGTGTATGTGTGTGTGTATGTGTATATATGTATGTTGTGTAATATTAAACGTGTTCTTATATTATTGTTACGTACGTGTATATTTATACCTATAGGAATATTTAATAGTTTATTATACATAATTTATTTTTACTATTTGTATCTTATTCTGTTTTATGTACGTTTATTATACATCACCTAATTATTTCTTTTCTTTCTCTTAATCCTAACCCTAAGATTGCCTAGAAGAAGTCGCTACCTAATCTTAAAGGTCGCCTCATTGTGCATTATACTTTTTACTTTACAATTCTGTATTAAATTACTCTATGGGTGTACAATAAATAATAAAATAAAATTAAATATATTTAAGTAGCTTGATATATTTTCCTTAGTTTACACAAAATTAATTTCTCAAAGCACGCATGAATATTAATTACTGACCTTACTCTACATTTTTAAAATCTAAAATACGCCGTTATGTGAATATTGTGGGTATATCTTGTCGATTCGAAACCTTTATTTAAATACGTTCTTTGATTTGAGAACAGAGTTTACAGTATCGACGGATGAACATTAAATATTTGACAGTTACGAAGCCCATGCACATTTTGTATTGGAATTTTCCAACTCTCAATTTGCGTTCAACAAAGAAGTTTTACTTCAAAAGAGTAACAAAAATCGGTACACCCAGTAAAATAATGAGTAACACAAAAACTCTCCCTTTCAATTCTCTTCTTATAAAAAAAAAGTATCGTTTCAATTTTATAAAGATCATCAAACACACAACAAATTTACGTTGTGTGTGTGATGATCTTTACAAAACGTCGTGTTTCATTGTATTGTATATATTTACGTTGCTGAAGTGTTCTAGAAATCGTTCAGAGGCGAAACTTATATGATAAGTAAATACAATCATAATTAAAAAGTGAAATCCGAAACCACTACTCATAAGATGTGGTAAATACGCAATCGGGCGTGTGAATCGACTGACCTTGGTGCGTCGTTTCCTCGCGAGCGCGGCAGAGTCGCTCCTGTCGGCGCGCTCCCCGCGCTCCGACCTCTCGAGGCGCTCGCTCCGGTCGGAGCGCTCCGTCCGGTCGCAACGCTCCGTCCGCTCGGAGCGCTCCGTCCGCTCGGAGCGCTCCGCAGCGTCGGGCGCGGTGTCGCTGGGGTCGGCACCGAGGCGCGCCGCCAGCATGGTCAGAAGTTCTTCTACTCGACCCAACTGTTTGTACAAACGGCAACACTAACAAGTTGAGTGATCACTCACTAGCGTCCGTCCGCGATAGCTTTATGTACATGTTCATTTCATTAATATTTTAAATGTAAAGATTTTGAGCAACCTGTCGTTTGGGAGATTTAATACTGACATTGACGGGAAGTTGAATTGACTATCATTGATTTGTACAACTGTAATGATATTTGAGATTTTAATATGGTTGTTGGTGAGTTTTTCGAATAATTACTTTGTAATACTAGATTAATGTAGAATTTTAATATGATAAATGATTATAATATTATATATATGTTCTGTATAATTTAGTATTTTGATAGATTAAATAATGACATTAAAAGGAATTTGTGTTGATTATTGTTAATTTAAACAACTATAATACCATTAAATAATTTCATATTATTAATGAAGTGCTTATTGGGAAATTTTTTACTTTGTCGGGAGTCGGGAGGCTAAACGAAAATTCGGCAGAATCCCGCCGAATCCCGACCATCTGGAAACCCTAACTCGCTGTGGAAGCAAATTAACCATCTTCTCTTGACTATAATTCGGAAGTTTTATATTTGGTCGAAGCCCTTGAACATATGATTTTACTCAATTTGTATTTAAAAAATATTATATTACTAGTACCTACCTAATAATTCCTCGTAATTCCTTCCGAGTGCGAGAGATTTCAACAAAACTCCTCGAAAAGATGTGTTGATACAGGATTTATTTATATTTATACATAATCTTTTATAAGGATTCCACTGTTTCTCCTGCATATTTAATTGTTCATAGATTTTTTAAGGTAACAAGACGTAAATAGCATTACACGCGTCGTTCCTCGTAAGACACGCCAGAATTAAGTTAATTCCATTTCAAGGCCTCCGCGATGTTCAGGTAACAGAAGGTACGACCGGTATGACCGATTTTGTTAAATCGAAAGCCGAAGCTTGCCTTTTTAATTGATGGTCCCATTTAAATTTGATCGACACACGATGATTACTTTTGAGTAATATTTGATAACGCGTATTTACTTGACTGTTTTTTCGTGTACCTACGAGTATATGGTACTTGTCGATGTAATTGAAGTTGTTTTTTTTTGTCGTTTACGAAGAAACACAATTATGTAGTCATTAGTTACAATTAATTTATTGTAGGTAACGTAGTAAAATGATGGAAATAGAAAATTATTCTCCGTGCTATGCTTACAGTTTACTTTTCGGGTTTGCGGAAGATTTAAGTGATCGTTAGTTTACTCGTGACCCTACCAACCTTTTGTTGAAGTCGCTGAACTTCGTTACGCACGTCGCGACGTAGCTCCGCCAGCGCGGCGTCGTGAGGCGAGGGCGCGGAGGGGGCGGGCGGCGCGGGCGCGGGCGCAGGGGCCTGAGTGGGGGCGGGGGTGGGGGTGACGGCAGGGGCGGGGGCGGGCGCCGGCGCGGCCGCGGGCGCGGCTGTCGGCGTCGTTTTCCGCTCGTCAGTTTCTTCATCGATGGGTTCGCGCCGCGCAGCCGCTCCTAGCACGCTGCTGGCTCGTCCTCGTCCAAATGCAGTCTGTAACATTATTATATAAAACTACATGTAAGAACAGAAATTGTGAAAAATTGAGATTCAATTAACAAAGACCAAAATCGCCACAAAGTGTCGATTTCGACAAACTGAATGTGGTGTGAGTACAGACTGATCTGGTCGATGGCACCAGTGACGTCGGAGTTCATTCTTACACTTGTTACTGATTACGGACTCGCATAGAGTAACTTTCGTCCGAGCACTCCGACGTATTTGGTGTACGCTTAGCAAATGTAAATAGAAATCTCCGTAGAAACCCGAACTCGATAAGATTTTTTTATCAAAAGAGAACACTCTCACAGATACATAGAGTGAAATTGAATATGAGGCAACTGGCTATTCACTTTTATTTTTGAATTTTTGGGTGAGTTCCCGGCAGACATCGAGCCCGGTCTACACAGAGCAGCCTGTAGCTGACGCGGCGCACCTTGAGCGAGAGCGCGGGCGCGGGCTCGGGCGGCGCGCGGTCGCGGGCGCTGAGCGAGCGCGCGAAGGCGCGCGGCGCGTCGGCCGCGTCCAGCGAGCCGCCCGCCAGCAGGCGGCCCCACTTGCCGCGCTCGTCGCCGCCCGCCGCGCCCGCCCCGCCCGCCGCGCCGCCCGCCCGCGAGCCGAACGAGAACGAGTGGCGCGCGGGCGAGCCGCAGGGCCCGTCGGCGGCGGCGCCGTCGCCGCGCTCGGCGTCCGGCGCGGCGGGCGCGGCGGGGGCGGGGCGCGCGGCGGGCGCGGCGGCCACGCTGCGCTCGCGGCGGAAGCGCGAGAAGATCTTGCGCACGAGGTGGTCCTGCGCCTGCTCCAGCTGCGGCTCGCGCTTGCGCCGCTCCATCAGCTCGCGCTCGCGCCGCACGTCCGCCACCTGCGGTCGGGTGCGGGTTATGTGGAGGGGAAAGCGTGCCGACTTGCGGACGAGAATCGAGGACGGCATGCGAGATCGCTAACCTTTCGAAATATTAGACGATGGCGCAGGTTGTAAGTCAGGGTGAGGTTTCTGGCGAAACTGTTCGCGAACGCCTGATAGAAGTCGAGGACTTCGAGGAGGCGGTCGCGTTTGATGGTGTGCAAGTCGCAGTACGTGAGCGCGCGGACGTTCGCCGCGGACTGGCCGACCGCGCTGTCCTTCCAGAAGGAGTCGCCGAATACGTCACCTTTGCCTGCCTCGAAATATTTGGTGTTAGCGAGATGACGACTTTGAACGTGACGACAGTGTGTACCGGCGTTTACCGAGTATCGCCACGACCTCGTCGTCCTGAATGACTTCGAGACTGCCGGTGACGATGAAGCAGAGGGAGTCGATGGACTCGCCGGTGTGGTACAGCAGGTCGCCGGGCGCCGAGTGCGACATGTGGAAGTGCATGGCGAGCGCGCGCAGGCAGCCGTCCGAAGCCAGACGGAAAGCCGGGTGCTCGTTAAAAACTTTACGATTCAGATGTACGCAGATGTCGGCTTTCATGTCTTTCGGACAATAATTCAGGACCTGTTTATTGTAAAAATAGAAATACATTAGTATTATACGACTACGTGTCACTTTCGCAATACTTTTTTTTCATTTGAAAACAATCTCCCACCTTATCCGTGTCGAGCCCCTTGGTCATGGCCCAGGTGGAGACCACGTAGTCCATGACGCGCTCGCTGAGAGCCTTAGGAACCTCGTGCAGCTTCATGAACTCGCGCACGTTGTTGAGCATGTCGTGATACTTAGCGGTCGCCGAGGTCATTTGCTGGATGATCGTGGTTACGTGTCCGAATATTGTCGCGTAAAGCAGCGCTGTTAACATTACAAGGCTAAAGAGTTAATAATCCGCTGCTGACGTGCTGTATTCGTTAGCAGATTATTTTTGATTTCTTAAGTTGATCCGCAAGCGATTTGGACTTCTCAATGAATTTGTTTTGACCAAATATTGTTGTACTTTTGTTCTACATATTTAATTGAGTACACGTTGTTTCGGTACCAATCATTTTATAGTTTTACGTCATTGACGTTCAGCTCACCACATACGTTGTGTTGCAATAGTAAAGTACAGTAATGTATAGACTCTTCCAAGCAAAATCAAATATACTTAAGTCTAGGCAACCACTAATAAAACTAAAAATGTAAATGTTCTATAAGGTTGCTAATATAAAAAGACAAAATTTTATTTCATAAGTAGCATATAAAATATATATTATAGCTTTATGCTAACGACACTATCACAACACCATATATATTTGAAAAGACTTACGTGTATAGCACAGGTGTCTACGTATACGTGCTAAGTATGAAAGACTAGTCACGCATCGGTATCTTTACTATCCTGCAATGCAACCATGAACGCCTCGCGTCACCCCTAGCTTCAAACTCATAAACTAGCTCTAATCTTCAGAAATCCCTTAACATAACTTCCATTTGTTAATTAAATTTATTGGGACTCTGAGTGACCGAGCTCAGGGCAGTGTTGCCCTCCCACAGCGACGCTTCGTGGGCCTGCACAAAGGATTCAACGGGACGGGGTGTTTTAGGTAGATAATCGTAACAATAAAATTATCGGAAAACATAAAAACAAAAATAATTTAATCAATAAATAATACATGACTCAAGTAAAAAAGAAACCGAATTCGTTTAAAGGATCAAGAAACGTCGCAAGTAATTTCTACTGTAGCACACTGCAAAATATACTTTTCACTTTACATCAATTCCACTTAGCAAAGTGACGAGAATAAAATTATACAAAATGATAAATGACGATAGCGACAAATAAAGAGGGGAAGTGACAGGAAAAGTGTCAGGTGGTTGTATGTGGAGCGGTGGAGCAGGGGGGGGGAGGTTCAGGGCGCGGCCTCCGACGCAGTCGCGGCGCAGCGCTGTGCGGAGGTCGCGCCGTGCTCCGGCTAATAAGAGAAGAATTCCGGCACCTGCAACTATCATCATGCAGATGGTGAAGATCTTCTCGTTATCGGTCTCGGCGGCGACGTTGCCGAAGCCCACGGAGGTCATGCAGGTCATAGTGAAGTAGAGCGCGGTGACGTACATGGTCTTGCGCGACGGCCCGTTGACGAGCTCGGGCCCGTCGGACTCGTTGGACCACACGTACGAGTACGGGCTCTGCGTGACGTTGGCAAGCTTCCAGAGCCACGAGTACTGCAGGCCGGAGTCGGCGTCGGAGCGGCCGATGCTGTACCACACGCAGGCCAGCCAGTGCGCCACCAGCATGTAGAAGCACAGCAGCAGGATGAGCATGGCGGCGCCGTACTCCAAGTAGCGGTCCAGCTTGCGCACCACGCGGCCCAGGCGCAGCAGCCGCACCACCTTCAGCGCGCTGAACAGACTGCCTATGCCCTACACGCCGACACCACCACACGCGTTTAGTATGTCACCCGCCCTTGTTCGTGGCTTCGTGATACCGAGTCGGTTATATTATATTACAAATGGTAACCCGCTGGGTTGCAAAACAATTATCTAGTTCAGCAAAATATTGAATGCCTCTAGTGCTAGAGGAAAACAAACGAAAATTAATAACCGTACTACAATACGATTCTTGTCTATAATGATGTTCGCAATATGCTAACATTTTTAAAAGGGGTGAAACTAAGGCAATTATGAAACCACTCATAGACCCACTAAAGAGATAACACACTCACGTCTTCGTCGTGGTCGAACGCGTTGAAGACGTCGTAGGGCAGGCACGAGAGCAGGTCGATGAGAAACCACGACTTGAAGTAGTTCTTGCGGATGACTTTCGGGTCGCTGACGACCTCACCGCCGGGTCCGACGAATGTCGTGTGGAAGTTAAGTACGATGTCTATAAAAAATACGACGTCGACGATAGAGTCTATCACAAGAAGGGACACGTCCTCGCTGGTCTTGTTCTTGAAGGCGACGTTGTACGGGACCATGATGGCGGTGTAGAACGTGAGGCAGAGGATGATCCAGTCCCAGATGGCTTTGAAGGCGCAGTAGTGCAGCAGAATGTGCGGCGGCGTCTTCGGCGCCTCCTGGCGGTACTGCGGTAGCACGTCGCCCGACAGCGACATCACCTGCCGCCGGAGAACGAATTCTTATAGAAAAACCTCGGCATCACGTAGTCGAGAGACGAGCATAAAGCATAATATCTTGGAATTTACTCACTTTTATTGATTTATTACATTAGGAGTAGTGATGGAACTTTTAGCTAATAAGTGCCCGTGCCAGTGCTCTATCTACAAAATTAAAATGTTTCGAGAGTGACAGAGCTTTTGCAGAGTGCACTATGATTTAAATTGAGTGAAAAGGTGCGCCGAAAACTTTTTATGATGTTGCATTTGATTAAATACCATAATACAGAGACGACAGAACTGATGACAACAGATGTCGTTAGAACACAAACTACCTGTGCTGTCTTACGAAGTCTTGCCAAAAATCAGACGGTTAAGATTAGCAGTGCTGCAGTAAATAAGTGCTGATAATAAAAAGATTGTACAAACTGTGAAGTTATGCCGAGTATCAACAAATGAAATTGATATTTAAACCGATTTAAAAAAAAAGAAGGAGGTTTACAATTCGATCCTTTTTACGTGTTCTCATTACTAACCTAACTGGAAATACTGATTTTGATGATTATTTTTTTACTTCAAAAGCGGGTAGTAAGCTTCAGTAGCGGGCGGTAGTCGTATCGTCCGTCACATTTAAATATGAGCGAGATTCTTCGAGTAAGTAATTTTTGAATTATCTCTATTAATGTATATTATTGTACATTACTTATCATCATCGTACTATGTTTGTCAAAGACGATTTTTTTTTCTTTGAGAACACAAAATTATTAATTGTTGTTTTGTATTTAAGTCGCATTCTTTCATTATATTATCATTATATTATACCTAACATGCTTTAAAATACATTTTTAAGACTACTTCCACCGAAGTCGCCCAAACGGTGACCGGACCGGGATAAGAGAGCTAAGTTTCAGCTGAGTCGAGTCGGACGAGCTAGCGATCAAGCGAGAGTCCGGTGACCGCGGGCGGCGCGGCGAGCTCTAGCGCTAGTGACAAGAGAGCGTGCGTGTTTACATGGTGTGCGGCGGTACTGACATGCGCGAGCTGGCTCTGGCGCGCCGGCTCCTTGAGCGCCGGCAGCGCCGACACCAGCACCGAGCGCGAGCGCGTCACGCTGCGCGCCAGCTTGGCGAACTTCGACAGACCTGTCACACAGGCGGGCGTTACGGCTGCTACTCGTGTTACAATATTTCTTGTTTCTCGTATGCTTCTAAGTACAACGTCCTTTCTAGAAAGCGTAATGGACGCAATACGCACGGAAACGTAACATTGCCATGAAGTTAGTAAATGTATAGAGGAAGAGCGATCGCGTTGGATTACTTGCCTCCCTTGGGGTCGTCGGCGTCGATGGGCTGCTTGAGCGCGGTGATGTCGCGGAAGGTGAGCAGGAACAGCACGACCAGCTCGCGCTCGTTGCGGATGGGCGCCACGTGCACCAGCAGCCACAGCGGCGTGCCTGCAGCGCGAGCCGTCTGAGCCGTGGGAGCCGACCGCCGCCGCGGCGGCGAGGCGGCTTGGACCGCGAATTGACAATATTTTACAGTGGAAATTTAAATTTATGCGTCAGCATCGTTCAATTACACTAATTGTGAGTCCCTTGAGCCTTCACTTATATACGAGTATCAATTACATTCACGGACGCGGGTGCATACTCGTTATTTTCGTTATGTTGTGGTATTACTATTTTATTGACGATGTGTTGACGAAGTGGTAACAGCGACTGGACGCGCTAGCGGATGTAGGTTCGATCCCCGCAAATGATGATAGATGTTATGCTTTATAGGGTATAAAGATCTTTCAGCGCTTGTGTTTCTATAGCGTGCGTTTTTTCTGACTCCGAAGATTTTTTTTTGCTGGGCCGTTGAGTGTGCAGCGCTTAATTATTATTTATTATTGAACGATATAAGTATGTGTAAGATATTTAAAATTATTATTAATCAACCAGTGCTCTAAAATGTAGCGATAAACAAAATTCTCGCCGAGAACTATAAAATGTCTGTAAATTATGAGTTGCCTTTTTCATCCTTGTTCACTTGAACAAAGTAATAGGTCACAGGGGGCTCACAGGAGGAAGCAGAAACGATGAAGCCATAAATGACAACTAATCTGTTAGATAAAGTGAAAACGAACACCCAAGTGCATGTAGTGTAAGTGGTGACAGTTAAAACTAGTCACATTCAGAGTTCAGTTTGTGGCGTCAGTTTTGGTACTATAATGTTAACGGGTAGATTTTATAAAAAAAATAATCAAAAAAGGCAGCAACATCCGAGTTGAATTTTTAGCAGGGACTCATTTTGTTATTCGTAGCATTCGTGTATCAATAACTCGCGGCCGTAACGAGTAGTTAGGGAGGAGCACAAATTAGACCCCGTGTTCCGCACCCGGTTCCGGGCCCGCGCGCCCGGACCTTCTTCGGCCGTCCGACGACCACATTCGTGTGGACACATAAGTAGGTCACTCGTCAAATTATATAATTGTGTTAATTATAAACGACAAACTAAACAACACTGCTCACGTGTACATACATATCGAATAGTATAGACTTACAGTTACTTGCAGTTGGTACATACAGCTTGTTGTACCTTCAGTACGCCTCCTCCTTCACTTCACGAACGATTAAGTGTAAGACCGATCTTCAAGTGTCTAAGTCAATAGTTCTCCCGTCTAACGTCAATCACGTATACATATAATATAAGTGCAGCCGAGTGAGTTTTTTATAATATATATTTAAGGAGTAATAATGATATGCGTCAATATAAAAGCACAGGAAGCTAAAACAAGAACTTTTATAATTTTTCTGTCTATCAGTATGTTGTTCATACATAATTGACATTGGGTGCGGATTTCACTTCTGTTTCATGACGTCGAAATCATTTTTAACCGCCTTTGCCTCTATTGTGAATAGTGTATTATTGTTTGTTTAGTAAAATTATAAGCTATAATACATCAAGCTGTAGCTCACATAAGCTCAGATTTCTAACGGGCAATTGAGTGACAGCGCGCGGTTCAGATATAATGTATGAGTAACTGAGTATACAGTATACAAGAAATAACTTAAAAGGCCCATCTGAGACAGGCGTGTCCTGCGTGTGAGTGCGGGAGCGTGTTCGCAGTGTCGGTGTGGCGGACACGTACGGTTCTTCTTGTAGAGCAGGATCTCGAACTGGTCGGCGAGGTGGTGGTCGAGCGCGCGGTCCACGCGCTCCACCGCCTCCTTCTCCGTCAGCTCGCCGTACATCCACGTGCAGCTGCACACGCCGACACGACACGCGTTACACTTTGACACACATTGACACACCCGACAGCAGTCTCACAACGCGCAACGCACCGGCACGACTTCTGCATGACCTCGGCGCGGTTGTAGCCGCTCATCTTGCAGAACGTCTCGTTGCAGTACACGATGGGGTAGTCCACGATCTGCGCGTTGGCCAGCAAGAAACTGCTGTCTGCTGTTGAGATTAATTCTTTATTAGCATTATCGAGGCTCGTCGTTACAAATATCTCCAAGATATAGCAATGTGGTATTCTTGTAAATAAAATTAAATATAAATTTAATTTAAGTATATGATCTCAAAAAAACTGAAACGAAATAATTGTGTTTGCTCGCAAACGAAAAAAAACCGACTTCAATTACATCGACGAGTGATACAACGTAGATCGACGAAAAAATAGTCAAGTAACTGCGCGTTATCAAAGATTACTCAAAAAGTAGTTATCAGATCTCAATAAAATTTATATGTGACCACATGACAAACATCAGCTTTCGATTAAATTAAAAATTATTAAAATCGGTACACCCAGTAAAAAGTTATTGCGGATTTTCAAGAATTTCCCTCGATTCCTCTGGGATCCTATCATCAGATCCTGGTTTCCTTATCATGGTACTAAACTTAGGATATCTACTTTCCAACAAAAAAAGAATTATCAAAATCGGTACATCCAGTAGAAAGTTATGCGGTATAATACAACGTAGGTCGACGAAAATCGCGTCAAGTAAAAACGCATTATTAGATATAGCTCAAAAAGTAGTTGTTAGATCTCAAATAAATTTAAATGGGACCAATTGGCACACGCCACCTTTCGATTAAAAGAAAATTTGTCGAAATCGCCCCACCCAGTCAAAAGTTCTGATGTAACATACATAAAAAAAAAAAAAAAAAAAAAAAAATACAGTCGAATTGAGAACCTCCTCCTTTTTTGGAAGTCGGTTAAAAAATATATTTAATCCGATCAAAATGTTAGCAACAACAAAATTAGAAAACTCAAGTATGAAAAAAAATACAATTTAGATGGGAAGACTTAACGAATTAAAAATTAAAATGAAAGTAAAAATTCTCTTAGCAATCCCGAAACAGCGCGGAGCAAATTGCATGTAAATATTTAATTATGAAAACGCTATTGAGTGTTACACAACCGTGGCGAGGCGACTCCGTGAAAACTTTTTGAATAAGTTTGACACGTAAACATAACCAATCTACTGTAGCTAACTAAGCGCTACACGGTCAGGGGCCGACTATTATGGCATATGTAAGGTACATTACTATATGAATAAAATGATAATCCATCTTTTTTTGTTTGTTAAACAAATTCGCTTTTATTATTATTAGATTCATTTCAGATTTTTTTTTAAATAATGTAAGAAAATCTTTCTTGAGGAGTAAGCTTAAGTCGCCTGCACACCACAGGGTATAATGTGTACCTCTATTTTACCAAAACATCAAATGTCAGATGAAATCAGAAAAGACAAATAAAATATTTAGATGACGTTCTTGTTGAAAGGGCATAGGAAAATACGTGGAAGAGAGAGGGGGGGATTTTGTTAAGGTAGGTCCCAAATATCACAGCTAAATAACACTGCTGTGAAGTATGTTGTGGTGGTGAGTCAAGTTAGCCAGAGCTTCTGGGGAGGGTTAGGGATAAGATCGATCACGGGCTACGGTAACAGCTTACCATCGGGCGGTTCGTATGCTTGTTTGCCACCCTTACAGTTTAAAAAAGAGAAGTACTGACGCTGCGATGAGGAGCGGCGGATGATGTTCTCGAGGAAGGTGTTCTGCGGGGCCACCAGCCCCCGCCGGCCGCCCGGCATGCCGCGCGAGTGCCGCGCGTGTGCCGCGTGTGCGTCACGTGTGCGTCACGTGTACGTCACGAGCGCGTCCGCCGCGCCAGCACGCGCGCGCCACACGCTCTGCAACAAGCGCGCGCTCGATGCACTCTCCGCGTTCCTCTACACTTCGCCCCAGTTACTGACGACGATATAATTTAATATACACGACACTATTCCAACTCGACTAAATAAATTGGATTTGTTGTGCAGCAATAATATTCGCAGTTTAAAACAGATTATTGAAATAAACAAAGCGTCTTATTTCTTTCTCTAATTATTCCCATTACAATTATTCAAGTAAAATTATAAGTATAATTTCATTCAGATAGGTCAGAGATACCTCTAATTTTGATAAGTCGCCGATAAACCATATAGTTAAATGAAATTTTAGCAAAAGCATACAATTTGACGTACCTCCATTGTTATGAACTCTGCGTGTGGAACCGACGCAGCGAGCCACTCAACAGGATGATTTACTAAAACGCCTCACCTTACGACTTGTTCGATGATGAAGGGAATGCAACGCGGCCGACCATCCGCTCCGTCAGCTCGACGCACTCACTCGCCACTGGCTTAATTAATTCGTGTCCACGTTTACTGTCTATTAGTGCCTATTGAAAAATACTTATGCTACTTTGAATCGCTGGTAAAGTTAACTCTTTGCTGCTGCTGCTGGTGTAATGGGTATCAGGGCTCTTTTGCAGCTTTAATCACAATATTTGCTTCCACCATTAGGCTAGAGATTGTTTATTTATTTATTTTTCAGTGAAACATGAGCACTTTTCAGTAATAAACTTTGCAAAATCCATACTTTACAAAATTAATAAGTTTCACAAAAATTTCCTCTTTTGGTACTTACCGATTAAATTGCACCATTTTGTGTATCTGTCATCATTAATAAGAAAAAAGTTACATATTACGTAAAAGAGTTGTAAAAATTGGAATACAATTGTCTCTCGATAGCGAAGTTAAGCGGAAACACATTCTGTGGCACCGTCAGTGCGATGTGCATGTGACATAAAGGTTAATAGTTCTGGTCGAGGTCGCATCGATTGAGCGAGTGGCATGGTATTGGTTCCGCGAGGAGAAAAATATGTTGTCGTGGAGCAATCTGCAGTGGCGGCCGATCGATACCTAGTGTTTACGTGAAGCGCCGACCAGCGCGTCGCTCTCTGCACGTGCTCGAGCGTGCTGCCACCGTCCTCCATTGTGCTCCAGCGTTATGTAAGCGACACTTACCACCAGCCGCCGACTCTATTCGAAACTCACGTCATCGCACTCGTAGGTCACAGTCGTCAGTTCACTGCTCCTCGATCACCACGACACTTGACACTCGTGAGTCGACCGACTCCTGCTCGACACTATCCAAGGGAGTGTGAGATTAATTGGAACGAAATCTGATTTGGGACGAACGACGGCTCCTCGGCGGCCGTGAGCACGGCGGCGGGCGCTCCGTAGGCGAGCGCCGAGCGCCCGGGCGCCGGTCGGCGGGCGCCGGGCTGGGCGGGGCGGTCGGGGCGGGCGGGCTGGTCGGGCAGCGCGAGCTGTCCTCGCATCGCTCCGGCGGCGCCGCGCGGGCTCGAGTCGCAGTCGCTGGCACCGGCGCTGCGGCGCGCACCTCACTGCCGCCTCGCGAGCGCCCGCCGCCGCGCCTGCGCGCCGCCCGTCTTCCGCCGGCCCTCCGCGACACGCTGGCAGACGTAATGCGCGGTGTAGACTGTTTACTTATGAGGAAACTGTAACTGTATGCTTTTTAAAACACTTTAAGTTCCGAATATTAATTAATGACGACGATGTTATGAGGCCAAATAGTTCTACCTATTATTAAGTATAGATACTAATAAACCAGCGCCTAATTGCTATCCTTTTTTAACCGACTTCCAAAAAAGGGGGATGTTCTCAATTCGACTGTATTTTTTTTTATGTATGTTACTTCAGAACTTTTGACTGGGTGGAGCGATTTCGACAAATTTTCTTTTGATCGAAAGGTGGTGTGTGTCATTTGGTCCCATTTAAATTTATTTGAGATCTAACTACTATTTTTCGAGTTATATCTAATAATGCGTTTTTATTTGACGCTTTTTTCGTCGACCTACGTTGTATTATACCGCATAACTTTCTACTGGATGTACCGATTTTGATAATTCTTTTTTTGTTAGAAAGGGGATATCTCTAGTTTAGTACCATGATAAGGAAACCAGGATCTGATGATGGGATCTCAGAGAAATCGAGGGAAACTCTCGAAATCTGGGTATACCGAGTAACTAAGTAAAATAAAGTACTGAGTAAGTAAGTAAAATAAAAGCGATCAATCTTGACCTTAAACGTAATCTTTACCTTAAATACATATTTTAAAAAAGTCGACAAGAATCTATGTATTAACAACTTAATAAAATCTACATTATAATAAGTGTACCTATAAAAAGTATAAAATAAAAATTAATTTAAAAATTAAAAGAAGCCCCCGACACAATAACCTGAGTTGCATTTAAAAAGTAAAAAATAAGTAAAGAAATTAAATCTTAAAGTACCTACTTATGTATGTAGCCTTATTATTTTTTGTGTACAGTTAAAGTAAATTGATGTTAAAGTACAGAACTACAACTGGGAAAAAAGGAAAACTAGGGATAAGTAGGAGCGGTCCCCCAACGTGATATATTTTGTTTTAGAATTATTAATACTCGTACATATATATTCTTTATTGCACTTTAAAAAAACATAATTACAAGTCATTTTTTCAAGCAAGTTTTCGACACTCGAATCAAAATTGGAGGAATTAATTACCCAAAACAACACTATTATGTCTACGATTGAGTTTGTGTATAAAAAGTACGACGAGCTACAAATAAAATTGGATGAGGCATCAAAGGAACGAAAAGCTGATCGACAATATATCCAACAACTGGAGTCAAAGATTGAATCTTTGGAACGGTCGATGTACTCAACAAGACTGGAGCTTAAAAACATCCCCAAAAAAGAAAAAGAGGGCAAAGACGATCTCTGCAATATTATAGTAAAAACTGGCAGTGTTGTCGGCGTTCCCGTTCAGCAACAAGATATAAAGGATATCTTTCGAACGAAAAGTAAATCGGACAAACCGGGCATAGTTGTTGTTGAACTTGTGAGCGCTGTAAAGAGAGATAAAATAATTAGGAAAACCCGAGAGTATAACCGTAATAATAGCTCAAATAAACTTAATACTCAACACCTCTCAATAGAAGGTCCTGAGAAACCAATATATATATCCGAGTGTCTAACGCCGCGAGGACATCATTTGTATCATCTCGCTCGCAAATTTGCGAATGATAATGCATACAAATATTGCTGGACCTCTTATGGTAAAGTATACCTCCGCCGAGATACAAACGAACGGTACACTCGCGTTGATTCTGAGGAAGACCTGTCAAAATTACGTCTGGACAAGTGACTAGTATTAATTTGTGTATTGATAGCACCACTGGTTTCAAAACTGTTCGTGATAAACTCTAATTGTCATTTACTTGCACACATATACTTAAGCACATTTTTTTTACTTGTTTTAGCAATAGTTTTGCGCAAAATTAGTTTTATTTTAACGCCACATAAACAAAACAACACTCACACTCATACACATACCTCAATTTATGTACACACAAAATTCATAAAACTCTGGAGGTCAGTTTTTCAAATAAAGAATCGCTTTATTTTGATATCATCATTTGTTTTTGCTAGCCCAGCTTATATTCATAAATTATGTACGGTTTTGGTTCCCACGAATTGTGAAATGTGTTCTATTAGTCAATACATTCCCTAATCCAGTCTTGAAAAATATTTCTCAGGACATTGATAATTAAACTGTAGCTGAAGCTCATTTCTGTGATACTGAGTCATGTAACCACCTTATTAATACGTCAACTAATAAATAAAACATTATCACTCAGAATATTCGTAGTATTTATAAGAACATTGACAATTTCATTGTCCACTTATCGAGACTAAGTGTGACGGCTGACGTCATTATCCTAACAGAATGTTGGCTTTGTGAACATAAACCACCGCCTGCTATGAATGGCTATACTTATTACTTTTCTAAAATTCTGCATAATCAGAATGATGGTATCGTTATCTACGTTAGGGATGGTTTGCGTTGTGCTTTTTCGGAGCCGGAGGGACACGGTGGAAATTTTGCGGTTTTAAAACTAAATCCAGATATAGTTCTTATATGTACATATCGATCCCCCTCTTTTTATAATGCAGATACATTTCTTGACTCTTTGGACAGTATTATTAGGCCCATTCGCTCTGCTAACGTATTTTTGTTGGGTGACATGAACATTGACATCAAGCGCGGAAATAATGATAGAAATAGCTCGTCATATCTCAATCTAATGGCGGAACTCGGACTTCTTCCAGGTCATTACTTTCCAACGAGAGTTAATAATTGTTTAGACCATATACTGATTAAAACAAAATTTGATGCTACTGTCATTGTAATGATGCAGATGCTGCCTTAGACTATATAAAAAACACCGATTTCTCATTTATTACGCTATCCACTAATGCCGATTTGGCTGCATCTTCTTTCGTTGAAAAACTTTCCTTTGCTATTACTAGTACCTCAAAAGAGATCAAAATCCCTAGTAGAAAAAGAATTATTAAGCCCTGGATCACCCCTGGCATACTTAGATGCATTCGCCACCGTGATAAGTTGCACAAAAAACTCAGAGCAGAACCTAATAATGCTGTTATGAAAATTTGCTATAAAAGGTACAGAAATTTTTGTAATTCACTAATAAAAAAAGTAAAAATCCAATACGAAAGATCCTTAATTCAAAACGCTAGTAACAATAAACAAACTTGGTCTGCTCTCAGAGAAATAGTTGGTACCTCAAATAATAAAGTTTCACCTAAAGAACTCTTACATAAGGGCGATGAACCTTTTAATGCCGTGACAGCTGTAAATAATTATTTTGCAAACATTGGCAGTAACTTAGCGAGTAACATCGAACGCTCTTATAGTAGTACCCTATTAACTTCTAAAACTCCATTCTTACCTAACTCTATGGCCTTCTTACCGCCAGATGAAGCTGAGGTTCGATCAATAATTAATAGCCTTAAAACTAATTGTGCTGTTGGCTACGACATGATTTCTAGTAAATTCTTAAAGCTATCTAAGGACATAATCGTTCCTCCACTTACAATTCTATTGAAACTTTGTTTTGAACAAGGAATTTTTCCCAAAGTTTTCAAAAGGGCTCTAGTAACTCCGGTCCACAAGGGTGGGAGTCGAGAGGATGTCACAAACTACAGGCCGATTTCAGTACTCACATCATTATCAAAAATATTGGAAATTATGCTAAAAAAGAGACTTATGAACTTTTTAGAAAAATTCAAAATTCTGTCTAATAATCAATTTGGATTTAGACCCAAAAAAAGCACTGTAGATGCGGTACGCAACTTAACTATGTTACCAACCATATTGACTCTGGGCATAAATGTATCGGTATCTTTCTCGACTTAGCGAAGGCTTTTGACACTCTCTCGACACCAGCCCTGGTGGAGAAACTGGAAAGGATTGGTATAAGGGGTACTGCTTTGTCTATGTACACTAGTTTTCTCACTGGTCGTACACAACAAGTCAAAATTGATAATATTATTTGCTAATGAGGCACCTGTCACATATGGAGTACCACAAGGTAGTGTTCTGGGCCCGACTTTGTTTTTGATTTATATTAACGATTTGTGCCAGATGACTCTGACTGCTGGCAAAGTTTTTACTTATGCTGATGACACAGCTGTTGTATTTCATGGAGCAACTTGGGAGGATGTACGGGATAGGGCTCAGGAAGGGTTACTTAGGATTACTAGTTGGCTACGGACAAATCGCTTAACATTAAATATTAAAAAGACAACGTTTTTACAATTTACTACTGCTAAAATTAGTACCCCTGACGTGGAACTTAGGGTCCATACATGCCATCCGTCTATGACTGATTCTTGTGCGTGCTTGTCTATTTTGAGATCCTCTACGATCAAATACTTGGGTGTTCTAATAGATGATAAGCTTGGCTGGCGGCAGCATATTGAATTATTAACAACGCGTATTCGCAAGCTCATCTGGATTTTTAAGAAACTCAGAGATGTAGTTGACCTCGATACTTTGCGTAGCGTTTATTATGCTTTAGTTCAATCTATTTTAAGCTATTGCGTGGTTGTCTGGGGGGGTGCCTCTAAATCACATATGATATTGGTTGAGAGAGCTCAAAGGTCACTGCTTAAAACTATGACATACAGCCCTTACAGATTTCCTACTGTGGAATTGTATAAGAAATGCTCAGTATTAACTGTTAGGCAACTGTTCATAATGCAGTCTATTGTTCGTCAACATCAGTACACGCCGTACGAACCTAGTGTGAGCAGCGGTAAGCGCGTGGTTAGGAATGTTATTGTACTAGTCCCAAGGTTCGCACTGCTCTGGCTAGAAAACAGAGCAATTATCTGTCCATTTATTTGTACAATCGGGCTAATAGAATATAAAATTACTATACTCTATCCCTGAAAGAACTTAAAGCGATTGTGTTCAAGTGGCTGTCCTCGCTGGACTACCAAAAAACTGAAGATCTCCTCAAGGCATACTGGAGTTAGTATGCACTTCTTAAACAATTTTATTGCGCAGACATAAAAACATTCATACTCACACCACTCATACACACACCCACACACACACACTCTCACACACACACACACACACACAAACACATACACACATACACATATGCACACATAGAAATGCACCTTATCCTGTACTATATTTTACTTTTTACTTTTTGATTATGTCTAGTTTGCTTAAAGGTATATTAGTTAATTTAAAGATTGCTTTAGAAATCAATAATGGAAGAGCACACTGGTTCATTGTGGCACAGGCCTTGCCTATCACAAGAACCAGGGAACTCATTATTTTATATGTAAATATTTTTATGAATAAAGCATTATTATTATTATTATTATTATTATTTTACAAAGAATGTTTGCAAGGGCGAACTTATCTCTGTAAGAGATCTCTACCAGTCTACCCATGGTGGTGAGAGAAGATATTATTGCGGGACTCATAAGCGCATTTGTGATAAAGTGAAAAAAAACAGATTCAGTTACGAATGTCATTTATTAATTAACGTTTACTTTAACTAATCAACCTTAAGTTCTAATAAGCAACATATATAAATTTTCAATATAGAATAAAATATTAATACGACAACAAAACTATGGGGTTCGGGATTACCCCACAGTACGGGGGGTAATTACGGACATAATCTAATCATCACATATAAAACCTTTTGATGTACTTTCACCACTCTTACACTTTTCATGGACCCATAAATTACATTTTTAGCATTTTATCCAATCTTCATATTTTTCATCACAAACTAGACTAGGACTTACTCACAAACTACTAACTAGGACTTTCATACAAACTTCCAACCCCCGTTTTACCCCCTTAGGGGTCGAGTATCGTAAAATCCGTTCTTAGCGGATGTCTACACCCTATAAGGAATCTACCTGCCAAATTTCAAGTTTATAGCTGTTATAGTTTCAGAGATTTCGTGATGAGTGAGTCTACCTACCAATCCCCCGTATTAACCCCAAAAGGGAGTTGATTTCTAAAGATACATTATTTGAACACCTCCTCACTATCTTTAGAGCACAAATTTTAAATTTCAAGTCTCTGACTTCAAAAACATAGGACTTTCATATAAACTTCCAACCCCCTTTTACCCCTTTAGGGGTCGATTTCCGTAAAATCCGTTCTTAATGGATGTTTACGTCTTTTAAGGAGCCTATCTGCCAAATTTCAAGCTTGTAGGTGTTTAGTTTTGGAGATTTCGTGATGATTGAGTCAAACTACCATTCCACATTTTAACCCCAAAAGGGAGTTGATTTCTGAATATACATTATTTGGAGACCTTCTCACCATCTATAGAGCACACATTTTATATTTCAAGTCTCTTACTTCAAAAACATAGGACTTTCATACAAACTTCCAACTCCCGTTTTATCCCCTTAGGGATCGAGTTTCGTAAAATCCGTTCTTAGCGGATGTCTACGCTCTATAAGGAGCCTTCCTGCCAAATTTCAAGTTTGTAGGTGTTATAGTCGCACCGAAGACGCTGCTGCCCGTTTTCGGCCTGTGTATTTCAAAGCCAGCAGTTTGATGGTTATCCCGCCACCGGTCGGCTTTTTAAGTTCCAAGGTGGTAGTGAAACTGTGATGTCCCTTAGTCGCCTCTTACGACACCCACGGGAAGAGAGGGGGTGGCTAAATTCTTTAGTACCGTAGCCACACAGTACTGCGGTCACCAACCCGCCTGCCCAGCGTGGTGACTATGGGCAAAACACATGAGTTCACGTTATGTTTGGCGTAAGCTTGTGGAGGCCTATGTCCAGCAGTGGACTGTATAGGCTGTAATGAGGTGTTATAGTTTCGGAGATTTCGTGATGAATGACCTTTCGCGTTTATATATATTATTATTATTATATTATATATTATATTATTATTATAGATTATAGATATATATTACTTGTTTTATCGGCATCAACAACTAAAAAAAATATTATTGTTTTTGTAAATTAATTATTAAAATTATTTATAAGACGGCTTTAATTTTGAAATAACGTCTACATGATTGATGGTCGGTAAATATTTACTTTATTCAATGCGAATTATTCGCACGGGTATCGATAGTTTTTAAATAAAAGGACTTTTTAATGAAATATTTTATTACAATTAACATTATATACGTAACCCTTAGTTGTGTCGTTAAACATTATACATGTACGAAATGAACGCTAAATTCGTCACTGGTGAACAAAACAAATACACAGGTATTTTAGCAGTGAGGCGCCAGTGATAGGACATTTTTCGAACGATAAATTCGGCTGATACAGTGCAGCCTGTGAAGTAATATTGACGGTGGTTTGGGAACGACTACACATCGTGGTTCCACAACAGCTCGATACACGTAGGTATATGTTAGTTTTGATTTGTATACCTACATAGCAAGTATTGTTTATTATCAATGGTATATTAAAATATTCGAACTATTCCGTACAATCGTTGTCACGCCTTCTCATATCTCAGCCCGTGACGAGGACTGCGTCTGTTGTACTGTCTTCGGGCAGAATCGTTGTCACACTAACAATATGTAAATTTGGAGTTCTTGTACAAAAAAAAGACATGGTGTAGGCGGATTATGGATTTATTTTAGGTTTAGGGCGCGGGCGGGGCGGGCGGCGCGGGCGGGGCGGGCGGGGCGCGGCGCCGCAGCAGCACGGGGCGCGGGCCGCGCTTGGCCACGATGACGCGCGTGTACTGCAGCGCGCCGCCCGCCCGCCGCGCGCTCGTCACCGTGAGCGCGGGCTCGTCGGGGGCGGGCGGGGCGGGCGCCGCGGGGGCGGGCGGCTCGTCGTCCGCGAACACGATGGGCAGGCGCATGATGTCGGCGGCGGCCAACTCCGCGCGCCGCGGCGGCATCACGCGGCCCTCTGCACGGGGGGGAAATACGCTCATTGAAAAAGTTCAAGAACGTGTAAAGCCCCTATAATCGGTCTAAAATTTTTTTTTAATTTTTCTCACTCTGATTAACGGATGGGCATCGACTCGTCAATTATTATTTGCTATAAAATAATAGAAAATTTTCTCACCGATCACCTCCAACGTCCGGGTCCCTCTGAAAGCAGAGAAAGTTTGATAAGTAAGTCAGTGGGGCGCCCCAGTCGGCGCGACCGCTACTCGGCCACTACCTGGCCACTCACCCGGCGGCGCGCGGCTCGTCGGGCCGGCGCGCGCGCGGCTCCGCCTCCGCCACCTCGGCGGCCCAGCGCGCGCACTCCTCCTGCGGCGCAGTGCGGGCGTTTAGTATAAGGAGTTTTGAGGCAAATAACCATGTGGAGCGGGCGCCCTCACCGCGACGGCGGCGTCCAGCGCCTGCTGCGGCAGGCGCAGGCGGCGGCGGCGCGCGCGCGGCAGGCGCAGCGCCGCGTCGGCGCCCGCCAGGCGCAGCACGCGGCGCGCCGCGCTCGCCGCCGCCAGCTCGGCCGCCGCGCCGCCGCCCGCCGCCGCGCCGCCCACCACGGCCAGCAGCGGCGCGCCCGGCTCGCGCAGCGCCTCGCGCGCGCCCTCGGCCGTGTGCGGCGGCGGCGCCAGCAGCAGCACGCCGCGCACGCGCGCGCCCGCGCCGGCCGCCAGCCACGCCGCCAGCGCCGCGCCCGCGCCCACGCCGCCCAGCAGCACGGCGCGCCGCCGCGAGCGCCCCGCCTCGGCGAGCACGTCGGCGAGCGCGGCGCGCGCGTCGTGCGCCAGCGCCGCGCACCAGCGCTCCGGCGACTGGGCGGGCGGCGGGGCGGGCGGCGGGGCGGGCGGCCGCAGCACGCGCACGTGCAGCAGCGCGCCGAGGCGCCGCGTCCAGCGCTCGTCCTCCGCGTCGGAGCCGCTCGGCACCCAGGCGAGCCACGGGCCCGGCGCACTCGCGTCCCGGGGCTCTGCGCGAGCAGTGAACGGTTCAGAGACGAACTGCGGCGTTTAACTCACGCTTTTTAAATATATTTGTATGTAAAGTGTATTAAGTACGCATGCTGTATGTAAAGTATAATGAGTAATCGGTGGCTGCAAATAGTACGACATCGAAACTAAATAATTTATTGGTGTTACACTTTAGAAAACTTACTCGTACAGCTAGTAAAACATATATAACATAGAAATGAATAATTGAAAGTTTTCGCTTATATACAATAGTTTGGTACCTAATTACAAGCTGTTGTACATTATAATGTATGTGGTTAAGTATGCTATGAAGCAATCACAATTCTATCTTCGCATTTTACATAACAAAGTGGATAGTCTAGTGTTACTGGAGAGCTTAAATATTCTAGTTCTATCCCGTATTCCCCAAAATAATCTCGGCCTTGTCGCACCGCAGCGTCGTCCGCGCTCACTGCACAAGCCCCCTACTCGCACGCGGTACGCGGCGCACGCCCCGACAATACGCGCTCTACATTTGATCAGCGATTTGCTCACTCATTGTGAGGTCTTAGACTTATTTGCCAATAAAATCTCTGTTTTCTGTAGAAATAGCTATAAATTATCTTTTGTACGTTATTTTATTTTATTGTATAATTTAATCCTGACATTAGTAATATTTTATTTTTCTAATTTTCATGTTTGTTTTTATTTTGATATCTAATATTCTGACAGTAATGTATTTTTATAAACAGAATTCTGAATTTTGACTAGATATTTTATTTTGACATTGTTATATTGTAATTTCTACATATGAGTTTCTTAACCAAATTATTTATGAACACTAAATCGCCTTCCGGTGCAGACTTGGGTAAGCCTTAGATTAAGAACCGTCAAATTTGGGGGCTTTAGGGGGGAAGGGGGGAGGGAGGGTGGGGTACGCTACCCCCTGTAAATCTGCCACACATCGGAACCCCATGGTTATGGAGATATCCATGGTTAAAGTTTTGAAATTAGAAGAAGAATTTTGCAGCTTTCACACGTTATTTTCACATTTCACGCGTTATTTTTACATTTCACAAGTTATTTTTACAAGTTTACTTCTGAATAGGAGTACGTGAAAACGATCTCGACTGCAAGATCAACAAATGATACAACTTACGTTACTCATGCTACGTTCCGTAATTTTCACGTTATTTTCACATTTTGCACGTTATTTTCACATTTCACACGTTGATTTAACGTTTTCACACGGTTTTTTAATAAACGCTACAACTGATATTTAACGACTGAGATAGATGCTTTAAAAAAATGGCGCACCACTATTTAATAAAAAAAAACCAACTTAAATTACACCGACAGGTAATGCAACGTAAGTAGACGATAAAAGTAATGTTTTTAAGAATACCACGACATTAGGACATGAGCAAGGGAGCAAGGACCCAATTGTGTAAAAATACTTTTATATGGAGAAACTGAAACTAAACTAGCCTATATGACGTTTAGAAAAACAAATGAAAAAATTGGTCGTCTGTAAAGTTGGTATACGGACGATAGTTTAACGTGACAACGTCATAACAAAACATTTTCTCGGACGCCTAGGCCAATCGAGTGAACGAGATAGAAGCGGCGTAAGCGTACAATAAGCGTAACGGGACAATGAGCGTGACGCTGCAATGAGTCACCCCTTTTCGTGCACGCAGCCGGCGTTCATCGATTGATTAGCCGTCGTCACGTCGAGAAGCAAGAAGTCCCCCGGCCTCACCTGCGGCCGCGTCCAGCGGGTCGGGCGCGGCGGGCGGCGCACGCGGCTGCAGGCGCGCGGCCAGGCGCGGCGCGGCGCGGCGCAGCTCGCGCAGCAGCTCGGCGTACAGCGCGCGCAGCTCGCGCGGCAGCGCCGCCCGCAGCGCCGCGTGCAGCCAGGCGGCGCCGCCCGCCCAGTGCGGCGCCAGCGCGCGCCGCAGGCGGCCCGCCGCCGCGCGCGCGCCCTCGCGCCGCGCCCAGCGCCCGCGCGCGCCCGCCAGCCGCTCCAGGCGCAGCGCGCGCAGCGTGTCCGCGGCGGCGGCGGCGAGGCGCGCGTGCGCGGCGCTCGGCGCGAGCGCGGTCACGCGCCGCTCCCAGTCGTCGTCCTCGTCGCACTCGTCGCCGGTCCTCTCGGCGCGCTCCTCGTCCTCCTCGTCCTCGCCGTCGCGGTCGAGCGGCGGCGTGGGCGCGTCCCGCGGCACCGTCTCGACGTCGACGAAGTCGCCGGGGTCGGACTCGGGCTCCGTCTCGGGCAGGAGCGAGCGGATCTGCGAGTTGGGTGCGGCGCCGCGCGCCCTCGCATACGAGTGCTCCCCCCATACGTCCGATCGCGATTCCTAAAAGACGTTAATGAGCTGAATGCGTGAAACTTCATTCATAGGCCTTTACGTCTATTCCAGACGATTTAAACGGTGCCTGAAGAGCATTTCTTCTGATAGCTGTACGAGCCGATACGGGAGCGACAGACAACCACACACCGAACAGGAAAAAGATGCACTAGTGTCATTGATGTCGCTGTTTTGATGTTTTTTGTTTCTCCTGTTCGATAAGACTCCAAACCAGACTTCATAATGATGTTGTTAATCATCCTTCACGCTCTTACGCCATTAGTCTCTGTTCTCGGCCAATTTTTCCTAGCTGTTGTGGTGTATGTTATAAGCCACCATATCGCGCTTGACGCAGTCTTTAAAACAAAGCAAAAGCCTCCCAACATCCCTACTTGCTCATGATCTGCCACGGAAATCGAGAGGGATCCATCCGGTACACCTGCCCCAACTAACGCAGCCGACGCTGTTTAAGCATGGCAGTAAAACTGGTCATCCGCGCTATTTGTAGAACCCTCTCATTGGTCGCTCTGTCTTTCCAACTTATACCCAGGATGTTCCGAAGGCAGCGCATATAAAAAGTGTTGATCTGGCGTTCTTGCTTCGCATAGGACATCCACATTTTCGCTCCGTACAAGAGCGTGCTCAAGAAACAGACCTGGAATACTAAAGTACGGACGCGGAGCACGAAGAATTTCGTACATTGACCCCTCATCTTTTGTCTTTGTCGCTCGCGTATAAACATATTGCCGTTGCGCTCACACAGGTGTAGTGACAGCCGTATTCACAGATTGTCAACCTTTTTACTTTTTTTTGTACCAAATTTAAGTCACAAGATTCATCGTTTTTCATTTTTAATTTAACTCAAAAGTTAACATTACTTATGTTAAATACGAATGTGTGTTTATTGGTGTCATTTTTCACACAGCAACAGATCTAAGATTTTTTGCATATACAAAGTATAGCCACCAAAGTGTGTGTGTGTGTGTGTGTGTGTCTAGTTTGAGTTCCCTTAGTCGCCTTTTATGACTCCCGAGGAAGAAATGGGGTGGTACTATTCTTTTGAGCCAGAAACCACACGGCAGCTAGCTACTAGTGTGTCGCGCGCGGCGGCGGACGCGGCGCGGCGCGACGACTAGCCCGCGCCCGCGCTCGCCGCCGACGACGTGGCGGGCGCTGCAAGACCTACGCGCTGGAACTGCTGCGCGCCGACCACACGCCCGCCAACTAGTGAAACTAGTTTCTTTATAAGTGTTTATAGTATTTACTTCGTTCCTATCTGGTGTCCCGCGACCCGACATAGTTTTTTACTTTTGTTGTTCCATATTAAGATTATACAAAATTGAGATGAAAATAATTCACATAAAAAAATGAAATGATTGAATTTTTCTATGCCTTTCCATAAGTAGGAGTGGTGTGGGAAACTCACCAACTCTCCGCTGATAGCGAGGACATGTCGTACAAGTTGCTCGTGGAGCACCGATGCCTCCCCGGTATCCCCGTCCAGCTCCGTGTCCTGTAACATAATATAAATATTTGTACAAATACAAATATCTATCCTTGTGAATTAAACCCCAAACCGCAGGTGTTTAGACGCCTCCACAGTATACTCTACTACACCAGAGCTTTGATTTTTTACTTCCATCATTATTTGATATTATGAAGAAAGTTAATGAAATTGTTAAGAAACATTTAAATGTACTTTATTCATCATTGATTTTATATTTGAATCAAATCCAAACAGCAATCGAGCGCAACACAGTAGGGACAAAATGTGAAGGTTGAGTCAGAAAAATGGTAGGGCACAGCAGGCATTTCCTGCTCAAAATCTGGAGCAGCCCGACTGGGGTAGTACCTCGACCTTACAGAACATCACAGGTAAATAATACTGTTTTCAAGCAGTATTGTGTTCCTGTTGGTGAGTAAGGTGATCAGAGCTCTTGGGGGGATTGGGGATTGGGTCGACAACGCGCTTGCGATGCCTCTGGTGTTGCTGGCGTCTATATGCTACGGTAATCTCTTACCATCAGGTGAGCCGTACGCTTGTTTGCCGACCTAGTGTTATAAAACAAAAAAAAAATACTAACATTAGGATGAAAATCAAACTAACTAATATTCTACTACGTATCGACCAACAATCGATGTCGACAAACAAGGAAAATGGTGTAAGGCAGTTTCAAAGTGGTACCGAAGAGATGGGAAGAGAAGCCGTGAAGACATTGTAGGAGGATGACATCAAAATGACAGCTGACCCAAGGAGACGGGTCAGGACAGATCACAGTGGAAATTGTTAGCCTATGCAAAGTGGCACATTGTGATTAGAGACAAATAAGTTATGAATATGCAAACACGTACTCAAGTATCTCTAATCCCAGAATCATTACAGCCTATCACAGTCCACTGCTGGACATAGGCCTCCACAAGTTTACGCCAAAAATAGCGTGAACTCATGTGTTTTGCCCATAGTCACCACGCTGGGCAGGCGGGTTGGTGACCGCAGGGCTGGCTTTGTCGCACCGAAGACGCTGCTGCCCGTCTTCGGCCTGTGTATTTCAAAGCCAGCAGTTGGATGGTTATCCCGCCATCGGTCGGCTTTTTAAGTTCCAAGGTGGTAGCGGAACTGTGTGCCTCTAACGACACCCACGGGAAGAGAGGGGGTGGCCATATTCTTTAGTACCGTAGCCACACAGTACAAATCAGCTTTGGGCTGGTAAAATTTATTTGAAAATTGATTTAAGAAACAATAGTTTTCGCTTTTTTTTCGTTTTCGCTGTGTATTGCAAAGCCAGCAGTTGGATGGTTATCCCGCCATCGGTCGGCTTTATAAGTTCCAAGGTGGTAGCGGAACTGTGTTATCCCTTAGTCGCCTCTTACGACACCCACGGGAAGAGAGGGGGTGGCTAAATTCTTTAGTACCGTAGCCACACAGTACAATCCCAGAATAAAGAGCTTTATTATTAATATTCACTAGCTGTTTTCCGCGACTTCGTCCGCGTCAATTTCTGTTATTATGATCGCAATTAGGAAGTTCTATATCTCCTGCCTCCCCTCGCTCGCCGGCCAGCGCCGCGTCTTATCTTGCGCATCATGCGCGCGGGTTAATTTTGTTGCGGAGTGATTTTTAAATTGTATTATCTTCTAAGATGTTAATTAAAATTAGGTGATGTCAAGGAAAATTTTGTTTACAATTAAATACTCTTAATCAACAATACATTTATTAGGATAAGGATTAATAATAATTATATTGATAAAATTCTTTGGAAAATAATTGGCATTAATGCCTTCATTCCGACCAAATTTGATTATCATACAAAGGTTATAAGTGAGTCAATCTTAAAAGATAAATATACTGTCGCGGACATTTTTTTAGATCATTTAAGGATGAATAATTCTTTCAGACATATTTTTTGTGTAACTTCAACCGTTCACGCAGCGCACGCAAAGGGAAACCTTCAAATATGAATAATTATCCCAGTTTATGCAACATTTTCCACTGATTCTTCGCTCCTATTGGTCTATTTTATTTTATTTTTATTTTATTTTACTTTATTTTGGAAACAAACGGTATTACATAAAAATACAGAAATACGCAACAAAATAGTATCACTTAACCAAAAATAGTTTCAAGAGAACATATGACAAGTTCAGAAGAGATGCTTCACATTAATAGTTCAATATCAAAAACTTAATAATAATACTAAAAACATTACTATAAATTGATTAACAACCATTGAGAGAAAAAAAGTAATCAATAAAGAAATTCAAAAATCATTACGTTCATTATTACATTCTATTATCATCTCTTTATCGAGGAAGGCTTGAGCCTTAAATAGACTATCCAACACACCAACAATTTTTCAATTCGAACCAGTAGTTCCTGAGATTACCGCGTGCAAACAGACAAACAAACTCTTCAGCTTTATAATATTAGTTTAAATTAAATACTTGTGATGAATAACGTATTTATTTAGATAAGGATTAATATCATGTTTATAAAAACATCTTCGCAAATAATGCAATATTTTAAAACAAACTTGGTGAGCATAAAAAAGGTTATAGTGAGCCAACCTTTAAAGATAGACATATTCTGTCGCGGACTTTTTTTAAGAACTTTTAAAGGGGAACAATTCCGTCATACATGATTTTTGCGAAACTTTAACTGTTTCCGCAACGCACGCAGAGGAAGCTCTCAAAAGGAAAAAAGAACCCCCGATTTTGAAACATTCTTCATTGGTGTTTCGCTCCTTTTGGTCTTAGCGTGATGATATATCGCCTATAACCTTCCTCGATAAATGGGCTATCTAACACTAAAATAATTTTTTAAATCGGACCAGTAGTTTCTGAGATTAGCGCGTTCAAACAAACAAAAAAACAAACTCTTCAACTTTATAATAGTATAGATAATTGATTAAGAATAAACTACAAAACTTCTATATAAACTTACTAGCAGTGCCCGCGGCTTCGCCCGCGTTAAAATAAGTATGTGACAAAGTTTTCCCGGCAAACTTCCAGTGAAACTCCCATCAAAATCGGCTTAGCCGTTCCGTAAGCCTTCCTCTTGAAGCCCTCTCTCCATTAGTGAAACCGCATGAAAATCCATTCAGTAGATTTTGAGGGAATCGATCACATACACTTTTGGGGACTTTGTTTTATAATACACTAACTGTTGCCTGCGATTACGTCCGCGTCGTTATGAAGATATGCATTACTATTAAGATGTTTAACGCAAATTATTTTTTTATTTCAGTCACTTGAAATGCTTATCACACTAAGTAACTTTTTAAAAGGCACAATTTAGTATAATTTAATAGTTATTTTTATAAAACCTCTCTATACACCACATTTTTAGTTTTATTTTCAGACTGCAGTATAAATAACCTGTCAGGCGAACTTATAGCTGCTGTATATGTTTCATACAAAGTATCAACCCCAATTAAACCCCCTTAGCGGTGGAATATCGCAAAATCCGTTCTTAGCGGACGTCTGCTAACTATGATCTACCTCCCGACCAAATTTCATATTTGTCCATCCAGCGGTTTTTGAGTTCTCGTGATGAGTGAGTCAGTGACCTTTCTCTTTTGTATATATAGATTACAATGTATTAATTGGACACTTCCTCATCATCTATAGAGCATACATTTTAAATTTCAACTCTCTTACTTCAAAAACATAGGACTTTCATACAAACTTCCAACCCCCGTTTTACGGGTAGAGTTTCGTAAAATCCATTCTTAGCGGATGCCTACGTCTTATAAGAAGGCTACTTGCGAAATTCCAAGTTTGTAGCTGTTATAGTTTCGGAGATTTCGTGATGAGTGAGTCAACGTACCATCCCCCGTTTTAACCCCAAAAGGGAGTTGATTTCTAAAGATACATTATTTGGACACATCCTCATCATCTATAGAGCATACATTTTAAATTTCAAGTCTATTACTTCAAAAACATGGGACTTTCATACAAACTTCCAACCCCCGTTTTACCCATTTAGGGGTCGAATTTCGTAAAATCCGTTCTTAGCGGATGTCTACGCCCTATAAGGAGCCTTCCTGCCAAATTTCAAGTCTGTAGGTGTATAGTTTCGGAGATTTCGTGATGAGTGAGTCAACCTACCATCCCCCGTTTTAACCCCAAAAGGGAGTTGATTTCTAAAGATACATTATTTGGACACCTTCTCACTATCTATAGAGCATACATTTTAAATTTCAAGTCTCTTACTTAAAAAAACATAGGACTTTCATACAAACTTGCAGCCCCCGTTTAACCCCCTTAGGTGTCGCGTTTCGTAAAATCCGTACTTAGCGGATGTCTACGTCCTATAAGGAGCCTACCTGCCAAATTTCAGGTTGTGGGTGTTATAGTTTCGGAGATTTCGTGATGAGTGACCTTTCGCTTTTATATAATATATAGATAGATAGATATAGATAGATATAGATATAGATAGATATAGATATAGATAGATATAGATATAGATAGATATAGATATAGATATAGATAGATATAGATTACTAACAACAAACATAGTGGCAGCAGTCTAGAGAAGCAAAACCAGTGACAAATAAAAAATCAATATTAGCGAGATATTCATTTCAGCCTATAATATTCCACTGTTGGGCATGGGCCTCTTTCCTCATGTAGGAGAAGGATCAGAGCTTAATTAAGTTCGTCATTGACCACCGTACGCTTCGCACGCATTACATCATATCTAGTGTAGTGCTTAAGTTTATTATTCGCAAGTGAGTCACGTTTCTCAAATTTTTTTTGCTATACATTTTTACACCAAGCAAAATGAAGTGCGATAACTGTAATGCTAATTTTACTGATGGAGTATTTTGTAATAGTTGCAAAAGAAATATGGATTTTTCTTGGGCATCGATTTCGGAGACTGGCTACCGTAAGCTCGGCCCGGAGCGACGAGCCGGTTGGAGGTGCCCTTGAGTTTGTAAGTTGGCCTCTGTAAGTTCGAAATCAACAAAAGTTCCTGAAGCGGCCATTGTTGAACCTGTTACTCTGGAGATGGTTCTGACGGAGATACATTACCCTAAGACACAACTCAGTAAACTTCCTGAGCTCCTTCAAGACGTAAAGTTGAATAAGAATGAAATTATTGAGCTCAAAACGGTTTGCGACTTTAATAGTGCCAAACTTGAAAACTTAGATGCAGAGTTATGGAGATTGAAAATAAGGTCCTTCATATTCAACAATCTGACTTGAATTATTCTAATAACATTGAAATACTTAAGAGGGATAACATCAACTGGGAACAATGGTCGCGCATGAATAATGTTGAGATACAGGTGTACCTCTTAAAATTACAGAACATCTGTTCATCATTGCTAAAGTAGTAGACTAACCCTTCCCAAAGACCCAAATGAATTATATTGCGCGTGTTCCGACACACGGCTCGAACCAAAAGTCTATCATCGTCAGTTTTATAAATAGCTATATTAAAGAAGAATTTGCCGCTGTGTGTCGCGCTCGGAAACACATAACCGCAAAAGACATTGGATTTTTGGAAGACAATCAGTTAATTTATATCAACGATCATCTGATTCCTGATTTGAAGAAGTTTCTTACGAAAGTCAAAGAGCTGACTAAACAAAAGGGCTGCCAATATGTCTGGGTTAAATTCTGTAAAATTCACATACAAGGGAAAGATACATCCCCGGTCCAAATTATTTCCAGAAAAGCAGATTTAAACAAAATAGTTTAGTATGTGGTTTGCATTGTTTAATTAAATATAAGATTTTCTATTCATATTTCGCATCAAGAGATTATTTACATAATTTTTCAATATTGTTTGTCATCACTATCAATTTTTATGTTATACTCATCATTATTAGCTTAAATATAATTTTTTATCATCGTTTTCGAACCGCAAGCTTTGTTGTTTACCAGACGCACGGCTATTGTTTTATTGTATCATTAAAGACGGAATTGCAAAGTATACATCTACCGTAATCATACTTATTAAATCGCTTATCTTACTTTATGCAGCCATCTTACTACCCGCTATACGTATCTGCTAGCTTAAAAGTTGAATATTTTATTGTCATTGTTTACTTTTTATCTACCCACACGTCACTGTATAATTTATTAATTCATTATAAGTTTTTATACAATTACTATTCCTTGATACAGCTATCTTTGGTATTTCGCTTAATAATAAGCTTTTGTGATGCGTACTTTGGTGGACTTTATTAGAATCAAAATATTAAAAATATTATATTGCTCACTTGTACTTAGTCACTTGGAGTACGCCTCGCAAATTTGGTATCCTAGGTATGGAACTTTATATATTGCATGCCTCAAAAATATTCAAAAGAAATTCCTAAAGTACATTTGTTTTAAATCAAATCAACCATATGATTCTCGTAACTATGTAAACCTATGTAAGAAGTACCATATTCTTCCTCTTGAACTGAGAAGAGAAATCGCTGACTTAACTTACTTGTTTCATCTTACTTCAAATCGAATAGACTGACCTGAACTATTGTCACAAATCTCATTTAATATTCCATCAAAAACATTGCGGAAAAACCCTTTAACCTACCCTCTGTCTCCTCGAGCTATAAACAAAATACTTTCATTTGGCAAGCAGGTAACAAATTCAATATGTTTGTGAATAAATTTGATATAGATCTCTTTGACACTAGCTGTGCCTGTTAGAAAGTTGATTAGCGACTCATTCTTTAACTCTCTTTGATTTTGGTATTGTGATAACAACATTATTATTAATTTTACAACATTGATGTATCTTAGAGATAAAATGTGATATGTGGTTAGTGATGTATTTCTGTTGTAATTTCTGTTTCTATATGTAAGGAACTATTATTAGTTTTATGTTTCTACGTAAATTGTGTATTTGTGAAAGTATTTTAGCTGTTGTTTCTCCTCAAAATTAAATAAATAAATAAATAATCCACCACACTGCTCCAATGCGGGTTGCGAGTGTGGAGCAAGATATTGATAATGAAAAAAAATCTCATATTATTAAAGAAAAATCTATTTCACATTTCTAAAATGTACTTTAAAAATCATGTAAACTAATTTTATAATTGCCCTAATACTTATTGCATTGCTTCGACTAAATAAAGTTTGTAAGATTTTTATGAAAAACATTTGTTTATGTCAAAATTTATAATTTGAAAATTAAATATTCTTTATGCACATTTGATTTTCATTATATATCATTGAAACACACATTGACTACATTACTAATAAATTATGACTGACTGAAACACAACAATCAATATTTTTAGTCTAAATAACCTAAAATAACTGTTTGACTGTTACCGTTGAAAAGCTATGTTTAAATTTTACGACATTGTACAAGTAAAAACTTATTACAGTACGTTACAACAAAATTAAATTTTTGTTTTATTTTTAATGTAATAAACAGTCATATTGTTTGTAAGCACATATTTAAGTCAATATTTGGTTCAAAGTTCTCACACAACCAACAGTGCGTTAGCCTATGGTCTTACACAAAATAAAACAAAGTTGTAGTAATGTGTATTTGTAGTGTAGCAGTGTGTAAAGTCATAAATAGATACCTAGAACAATAAATTATTAAAACTTATAACAGAAGTTTTTACCTCATGATCAACTTGCTGCCCAGAGTGTAAAACCTCTGTTGCCATCACCATTTGGCTTGTGGTCTTGATAATATCATTAGAAGTAGTTTCCGACTTCTCGAATATTTCTCAAATACGCAAATATTGAATAATATTATGTAGGGCTATGTTTTTAGTTATAAATATGTCGTTACTACTAGAAATAAAAATCCTGTCTTAAAAAAATTGGCCTTTGTTGTGAAGCATGTCAAGCATGAAGCATTTTGACATAGACATTTTGAGAAGCATCTAATACGTGCTTCTGATTGGTCTCTATGACTACACGAACGTGATTAGTCGCCTGATTTTTTTTTTTAAATTTATTGAGAGCTGGAAACAAGTCTTTCGCTCTAAGGTCGCCTGATCTTATGTTCAGAGTTCAAGAAATTTTGATGATTTTATAATTTTTAATTCGATTAAAATTTTGTACTTATGATAATAATCATTATTTTTTATATCTATTTTCCGTAGTTTTTTGTTTAAATTTTAATAAACTATTTTTTATCACAGACAAAGCTTGCCTCTCAATTTCATATTCCACAGTCTATATGTATATATAGTATTATAGTATATATATATATATATAACGTACATTTTAGGACACTACATTTTTTTCGTGGAAAATTGTAGCCCAATGTTCATGTAACAACCATAGAGCAACACGGAGGGGAGTAGCCTTTGCGTCTGCTACCGATACAAAACTTTCTGTCATTTTTTGCGGGGGGAAATTACACACATGCACACTTTATCTAATTCCCACACAAAAATAATCGTCTGTCACTACGAAACTCACACATACTAAATTAAAATCACACTTACATTTTTCACACACACATAGATACATTCTGTGTCATTACAGTATAATGACACACCGCAACTACACTGACAAGTTGCCTACAGCCGTGGTTGTAACAACTGTCGATATCCATTATCGATAAATTCAAGTACTCGGTTAGGGAAATAAGGTTTTTAAAATGATACAAAGGTAAGATGTTATTATAAAAATAGACTTAATTTATTATATACTACAAATCAAACATCTTCATGTAAAATAAACGATCATAAAGAGTAAAGATTTGATTGTTTGTTTGTTAGCATTGAATAGGCTCCGAAACTACTGGACCGATTCAAAAAATTATTTCACCGTTGAGAAGCTACACTATCCTTGAGCGGTATAGGTTATACTATATTTTCAAAAATATTAGGGATCCTTACTAAAACTCCAATAATGTAACCCAAGGGATAAAAAAATAACCTAAAAAATTCCTTACATTGCGTACGCTGCAAAAACTAATGATAATAGAAATACATAATGTAGTAAGACTTTGTACAACACATCATTATCTACAATAATTGTATTTGCTCGCAAACGAAAACAAAACTGACTTCAATTACATCGACAAGTAATACAATATACATAATATATACGCGTTATCAAAGGTTACTCAAAATGTTGTTATCAGATCTCGATGAAATTTAAACGCGACCACATGATAAACATCAGCTTTCTGTTAAATTAAAAATCATCAAAATCGGTTCACCCAGTCAAAAGTTCTGAAGTAACATACATAAAAAAATACAGTCAGATTGAGAACCTCCCCTTTTTGGAAGTCAGTTAAAAAGTGTCGCGACAGCCTATGTTTAACTATTATAATTATGTCACAATACGTTTGGTGCAACGTTGTTGTGCCAAACAATGCCAGTCTACAATAAACGATTTAAAGTTAACATACATTTTGAGGAGTTGATGATGTACACGGTGATGTCAACGAATCGGGAGTAGGGAGCGTAACACTAATGGTCATTGGCGGAATCAACCGTGCTACTTTGGCACAACTGAAAGCCATTAAACCAATCAATCAATCAATCAACACTAATGGCATCATAAGATGATAGCTTGCCATCTGCTAGATTGAATGATTTGTTGATGACTCTGAAAGGATGGACATTGTTAATTTTCAAAGTTGATAAATCTAAGCTTCATTTCACTACTATGACTAAGGTGAACCATATCTTGATTACCTTGTACATGAGACAAAAAAAACAGTGTGGCGTTAGTGTTGGTTTGGTGCCCTCGACTAATCCTTCTATTGTTCGCCAACACTTGAAAGTTAGTGGTACTTATTTATTTATTTGACATATGACATATCATGACTAGCCCGTTGGCGCAGTTTGTAGGGACCCTGCTTTCTGCTCCGAGGGTTGTGGGTTCGATTCCCACCCCGAGTCTGGGTGTAATATAAATATTTATTTATATATTTATATATGTATTATTTATAAGTATGTTTATCGAAAAAAAATATCTAGCTATATACCAGTCGGCTGTAACCTATAACACAAGCATTAATAGTTGCTTACTTTAGGAACAGACGACCGTGTGTGTATTGTGTAAATATTTATTTATTATTTATTATATACTTTAATGCACTCAAAAAATAGATATAAAACATAAAATAATAGAAAGGTTTGTGGCAAAGGTGGACTTATCTCTGAAAGAGATTTCTTCCAGTCAACCCATAGTCATGAGTAAGTGTTTCATATAGCGAGGCAAACAGTGCAAGAAGTATTCATTAAGAAGAAAAAAAAAATAAATATACAAAAAAACACCAAAGAAAAAATAAATAAAATAAAAGATAATAAAATTTATATATATACAAAAATGTAACATACTACATAATGGTATTGATATGATCTGAACAAATTACACTTTTTTTTTGTGGGCGTCCAGGTTAATCTGTTATTACCATTTTTTCCATGTATCCCTTAAATTTGGATTTTTAGAAAACCTGCCAAATTTTTATATAAAACATTATGGTGGAAGTTCACATTAAGTAATTCTAGTAAAATGTATTAATACTCATAATACGTGTATTATAGTTAATTTAATGCAATTTTATTATATAACTATGTTTATTAAAAAAAGCTAGCAATATAATATTTTAAATAAATCAAAATCTCAAAAATGTCTGTCTCCTCTTTTGCCTTTGCCGTTTTTATCGATAACCATCTACAAACAAACCGGTAACAACACTATCGCTCGGCGACAGTGACTTCTCGGAAATAGACTCCGATCAGTCGCTCGACCGATCCGCATATTGTATGCGGGCGAGCGGCCTGTGTTGGTAAACAAATCGAGTCAACACGAACGATAATATTTGTAATTTTTAAGTTTAAAAAAGGTTTAAAAGAAGTATACAAGTAATAATGTGATTAAAAAATACTTACGTATGAAAGGTAACGGCATGTTTTAGTAAATTTGACGTGCCAGATCTTTTTTTTGCAGCAAAAAACAGAACAATTTGGCATTTTTTGAAGGACGTTGATTCATGCGCGCAACTAGATTTAGTCTAGTGATCAGTGCGGCTGCAACTAGTTTTATTGTTTGCATATGGCCATTTGGCCTTATACCTTGACAGAGGGGAACGCCTGTACATGGCTACTCCCCTCCGTGTTGCTCTTTGTGTAACAACACATATCTTGGAAATTAATTTTCACACAAAAATTTTGAAAAAAATAAAACTTCGTTAAAACGAGTAAATTCAGGTCATTTTATATATAGGACATGCCATTATTCGTTATAATTAATCCTCGTATATCGTATATTTAAAGGACATTAATTTCATATAAAAGTTGGTATCATTTCTACTAGATGGCGTTTTTAATTTATTCGTAAAATCGAATGTGTTGAATTTGGATGCACTATTTACTTTCATTAAACACGCATCTCCGTTACATACTTCACAAATAAACTTATTCATCACTAATATATTAATATTTTCACTAATAACAAGAACGCACAAACGAAAAATTCAAAATGATGATGAGTCATAATATTACTCTGTGGAATTATTCGGATGGCGGATGCGATTATGCGACCGTGTCAAAAATCATAATTATTAGTAGATTAGTGATTGGACAGGTTATTCTTAGGCCGTGCCTCCTGTCATTGTTAAGCCGACCAATGTTAAAAACACAATATTTGTTCGTATTCCATATGACGCGCGACATTATAAAATTGTAGGATTATAAAAAGTAGTAATAAATAGTTTCATATAAGGCCCGTCGTCGATTCGCGCGAAGCGCTGATTTCACAATAAATATGACGGCGGGTTTTTTAATTGAAGCGGACTTAAATTGAATTATGGTTTATATCTTTTTCAAAAATATGTAATGTTCATGTTTTATATATCATTTTTAGTGACAAAGATAAGATAAGATACTGCCTACCTTGTCAGGTAGGCAGTATCTTTCTGCCTATGTGGAATGCGCGCTAGCGGAGTAAACTGTACACAAAAAAAACGCAACAACGCCATCTATCTGAATCAGGTTAAACTACTTCAATGAATATCATCCATGCCATCTACCTAAAGTAAGTTAAACTACTTCAATAAATATTTATAGAAAAACTAGCTGACCCGGCAAACATTGTCTTGCCGCTAAACGCTATTTAAAAATAGGGGTTGATGGTAGAGGGTTGAAAATTTAGGGTTGTATGTATTTTTTAATGTTGTATCATAAAAAAATAGAAATTAAAAATTTTGTCTAAAAAATAAAAAAAAATTTAGGGGTGGACTACCCCTAACATTTAGGGGGATGAAAAATAGATGTTGGCCGATTCTCATAGATACCGGATAAGCACAAAAAATTTCATCAAAATCGGTCAAGCCGTTTCGGAGGAGTATGGCAACGAAAACTGTGACACGAGAATTTTATATATTAGATTAAATGGGTATTAATTATTATTACCAAACTATTTAGTCGTTATGTATAATGCATACATTTACAATAGTTACGAACAACGAAGCAAATACTGTTTCTTGATTGCATCATAAATTTGTTTACGTTATAGCTACAGGATATTCCCTGAAAATAACGACGTTTGTGGCCATCTTTTACTCTAGATTTTCTCACACATTTTATATTTTGCGTGGGGTCCAATTTGTATGTTATGTTTATGCTCATTTGTGTTGTGATTGGTTCATTCAACTAAAAGGACCGAATTTTTTTTTGATGTCTGTGAAAATTTTCAGTAGCCTAAAAGGCGACCAGTAGCTAATTAGATAGTTTTGTCGCCGATTTCCACTTCGAAGTTCGAGTAGCCTAAATAGGCAATACTGCGTAGCGGCGGCGGCGGCGCGGGAGCGCGGCCGTTGGTTGCGCTGTACGGTGAGGCCGTCGACGCTTCAACGGACATTCGATTAACGTCTGTTACGCCTAATAACGGTCATTTTCTTAGAACGGACATTTGTTACATAATAATACAACATGAATATCTAGAAACATTATAATACGTGAAACATTAATTTTGTTTCATATAAGTAGGTACATATAGTCGCATATTTTTTTATTTCTTGTATTAAGTACATAGGTACTTAAATATTATTTTATGAACTTCAAAAATAATTAAATTAAATTAAAAAATGAGTATTGAACCAGAGTCACACGAAATTTAAAACAGTAGATAGGTACCTAATTATTGTTTTGAGTTCGCCATTATAATTTCGGAATACATTATAATTTTGAATTAAGGGAACGTAAACTACCTAGTATCTAATGATAAAAATCTGACCCGTCATTTTATAATATTTTTTGTTGGGTGGACCGATTCCGATGAATCTTTTTTTAATCAAAAGGTGGTGCTTGTCATATTATGGTGATCTAGTACTTTTCGAGTAATCTATACTAATATTATAAAGCTGAAGAGTTTGTTTGTTTGTTTGATTGTTTGAACGCACTAATCTCAGAAACTCCTACTGGTCCGTAAAATTTGCAAAAATCATGTATGACAGAATTGTTCCCCTTTAAAAGTTCTAAAAAAAAGTTCGCGACTGCAAATATCTATCTTTTAAGGTTGACTCACTATAACCTTTTTTTAACCGACTTCCAAAAAAGGAGGAGGTTCTGAATTCGACTGTATTTTTTTTTTTTTTTATGTATGTTACATCAGAACTTTTGACCGGGTAGACCGATTTCGACAAATTTTGTTTTAATCGAAAGGTGGTGTGTGCCAATTGGTCCCATTTAAATTTATTTGAGATCGAACAACTACTTTTCGAGTTATATCTAATAATGCGTTTTTACTTGACGCTTTTTTCGTCGACCTACGTTGTATTATACCACATAACTTTCTACTGGATGTACCGATTTTGATAATTCTTTTTTTGTTAGAAAGGGGATATCCCTAGTTTGGTACCATGATAAGGAAACCAGGATCTGATGATTGGATCCCAGAGAAATCGAGGGAAACTCTCGAAAATCAGCAATAACTTTTTACTGGGTGTACCGATTTTGATAATTTTTAATTTAATCAAAAGCTGATGTTTATTATGTGGTCACATATAAATTTTATCGAGATCTGATAACTACTTTTTGAGTAATCTTTGATAACGCGTAGTTGCTTGACTATTTTTTCGTCGATCTACGTTTTATTACTTGTCGATGTAATTGAAGTCGGTTTTTTTTTTTCGTTTGCGAGCAAACACAATTATATTATCTCCCCACAAACATTACCAATAATTATTTTTTTAAAAACGCCACATATAAAATGTTCTTCATACTTATTTCAGTTACCATGCTTAATCTCAAGTCCATAACTTCTATATTTACTGAGATATTAAGGTTTTAATACAAAAATAGAGGTAACTATGCGATTTTTTTGTATCGATAAAATTTTATGGAATCGTGTTTTCAAAACATATGAAAGATAGTTTATGTCCTGAACTTTACCATACATAAAGAACAATGGCAATTTTTTACCTGAATATTTTAAAAGGCGTCTAAGATTAAGGCATAAACGAAACTTAATTATATTATTTGCCCGTTTTTTTTACGTTGTTAGTTTTACGTGGCAAGGCCACGAAAAAATGTTTATTTTAATAAGCTTTTAATTCGTTTTTTACGTACTTCCGGTTGAATACTTTTGTCTTTACAAAAGATGTTAAAACTATTTCCACAAAATAATGCAGTATTTATTAAAAATATATTTTCATAAAGTATTTAAAATGATAAATAGTAATTCTAATAATTTTTTGTTACAATTAGAACATAATAAAATAACTAAATAATTGTGTTCGTCGTAAATATTAAGCTGTAAGATTAATCAAATACGCTAAAATACGGTAATTAAAATTATAGTAATGGCAGCACTGCAGATGACAATGGCATTGACTGACAACTGACTAATAAAGCTTCGCCTGATTTATTCTGTTGTACGCCATTGTACGCTCAACGCTGTTTGTTACACATCACGTGATTACCCTAGTTTTTCTTAAGTTTTGATCTTTGCTTCACCCTCGGACTTCTTTCTGTGCCCCATACTACGACTTGTGCATTCTCACGAATAATCACTGGTTTATACGAATAACTACGACAAATACTTTTTTTTCTCTAACGGACTCCGATTGTGCCTTCGATTTGAATATTGTGCGCTTTTATCATGGATAGCAGGCGTACGCGCATATTGTGCGTGAATTGTAATATCTGCGTAAATACTCTTCGCCGATATCGGATTTTCGATCAAAACACGAGAGTGTGTACGGTGCTCTGCAACTGGATTTATCCACAAATCGTAAGTCCTAAAAAACGTTATTGCCCGTCTTTATCTCAAAAAAAAAAGTGGAATTTATTAATCTAACTTGTTATGTATATGTTTGAACAAGGTTTGATTGTTATACATGGTAAGTTATAATATCATGAATCAACACTTAATATTACTTTCAGATTACTGATGACGATTATGTTTGTGAAGAATGTTGGGAACTTTCGATGGCTGCAGTAAACCAGAATCTTCAACAAAATACTGCTAATGAACTACAAGCTGGAACAAGTCAGCGCGGTCATACCAATGTTTGTATTTTATGTGGCTGTTCCCTGGTACGAAGACAAAGTGACAAAATATTAAAAGATAATCCCACTGAAATCCAACTGCAGATGATTGAAAAAATTAAACGCTATAAGGAACCACAGCAGGTGTGTGCATATTAGTTTTTTTTTTTTTGTTTAAAAATACACAAAAAGACATACTTAACACTCATACATAAGCATGCCACAAAAACTCACAAGAGCTTATCCGGACAAGCCACTGCGTCGCATACCATAGTATCATTTAATATCTATACCGTACCATATTATAGCAATTAAATCAAAACTAAGTTTAAATCTTATTTTATCCTATTAGTGTACAATATACAGGATACTTAAGGATCTTTTACTTTTCAAATATTTGTTTATTATTAGGAAATAATATAAATTATTCTTTGCACAATCAATATTATTAAGACTGAGTCAGAGTCGATCAAATCATATATTATTTTATCAATTTAACCGCATTATTTTCATAAATGTTACACCATTATTTGCTAAAATCATTAATATTTCTTCTACTACTTCTAGGTAACAACTTAAGACAAAGCATGCCATGTCTGTTGGTTGCGAACCAAAAGAGAGGTCCTACGTATGAATCGTGTCGACGAATTAAGAGTGGGAGGAGCCATTGAGCACGGAGACGATAATGCCTCACATAGTAAACTACCTAATGAGCCTACTGTTGCAGAGTATATCTCTATACCTGAAGCAGGTATATCTTTGGAAGACCACCAATCTCATGGAAATCCACATGACCAAGATATTGTCAGGGCATCAGGTACTCAGAATATAGAGTCTCGAACTATGGTATTACCAGATTACAGGAGAGCGGCCAATACTGGTAACCATTGCCTCTTTCCTGACTGCAATAATATTGGTACTTTGCACAGTGTTTCAGACAAATTAAGATCTGTAATATTAAGTAACCATAAATATTATGTTCCAAAACTAGCCCGAATCTGTAGCATTCATTTATTTAGAAATTCATGGGATAGTCTGTACGAATCAGAGAATAGCATTAACGTATTTAATGTTGAGCATGTTCAACACATATTTTCATTTGTAAATGCATTTAATCCTACACTAGACTTTGAAAATTTACAAGAAATGGATGACCAGATATTTGAATATTGGGTGGGGCTATCTAAAGAAAACTTTTATTTAATATTAGAGGAAGTACCAAGAATTTCAGAAATGAAAAGCGGGAGGCTAGGTCTTGTGATTTTGCTTCTAAAACTAAGAACAGGAGAGTCTGATGAAAGGATAGCCACTTTAGTGCAAAAGCCACGTCGTAGTTTAGAGGTATTAATGGACAAAGTTCGGGAAGTACTTGTGCATGATTATGTACCAAGACATCTAGGTATTAATCATATTTCTAGGGAACAATTACTAGGCCATAATCTGGTTATACCAAATGGCATATATGGCAATAGTAATAATGTCATAGTGATCTGTGATGGTACCTATATTTACACTAACAAGAGTAGTAATTACATGTTTCAAAAAGATAGTTACTCTCTTCATAAATACAGAAACTTATTAAAGATATTTTTAATTGTAACTTGTGATGGCTATATTGTTGACTGCTTTGGCCCATACAAAGCTACAACCTCAGACACTGAAATTATGTCTTCATTATTTAGAAATGAGTCATCCGCCCTTAGGTTTTATTTCAGAGAAAATGATATCTTTATTTTAGATAGAGGATTTAGAGACAGTATTGGTTTATTACAAGAATGTGGCTATCGAGCATATATGCCAGATTCTCTTTTGGAAGGTGAGCACCAATTAACCACAGCTCAAGCAAATCGGAGCCGCTGCGTTACCATGTGTCGATGGGTAGTAGAGGTGGTAAATGGTTATTTAAAACGAGACTTTAAAATACTCAGACAAGAATATTGTCATCGGTCTCTACCACATATGATGCAGAATGTTCAAATAGCAGCGGCTCTATTAAACAGCTTTGGTACTCGCTTAAAAAATAATGAGTATGCCAATGAAATATTAAATATAATAAATGAAAAAATGGGATTAGAAAACAATCTAGCAAATATGGTAGAAGTAGAAAACATGAACCGAAGATCAACCAACTTCCGGAGTCTTACAGCTGACCGAAACAATGTTATATTATTTCCCCGTCTTGAATATAGAGATCTCATATTATTCGCCATGGGAACCTACTAAATTCGTCAAGCTCGCTCCTATTATGGGGAGCACATACGTTTTCATGGCGGGTATAGAATTGAAGTCTGTAGCGAAAGAATTGATACCTCTGTATATAACTTAAGGGGAACTGGAGAAACGACTTTAATAAGAGGAAAAATAAAATCGCGACACGTTTCCAGGAAACAATATTATGTTTATATACTAATCGAAAACAATAATTGTAGCAGATCGAGTATAGTGGAATATTGTTGCAATTGTTTAGTTGGTCGGCGTACTGTAGGTTGTTGCGCACACGTAATGACAGTCGTGTGGTACCTAGGATGGGCCAGGCACGAAACAAACATAATATCTGCACCAGCAGACTTTCTCGACGAGATAGTCGTAAGAGACCTATATGATGAAGAATAAAATGTAATCTTAAAATGTTGTTTTATTTTTACTAATAAGTACCTATATATACATGATAACCATAATAATTATTTTAACCAGAGAAAAACTTTGATTAAAATAGTTCGTATTGTAAGTACTTAACTACCTATCTCTGACACACATTTTTACATATTTACAAAGGAGACTAATAAGACTATTAATTTGTAATGTAACCTATGTAAGTCTGCAATTGCTATGGGTACCTACTTGTTCTATTAGATGTGTATCTTTTGTTCAACCATGATAATAAAACTAAAAACGTTATTCATACAGTACCTATATCGTTTACTTTTTATTTTTCAATTTTTATAGTCAATCTACAATAATTAGTGACAGCTACTATTGACAGGTACCTAACCTCAAATTATAAAGTAAAAACGTTAATATCTTTTTTTTGTGGCTTTCTAAAAAAATATATATTTCTGATTAAGCTTCTGCTATGTTATTCCTATCGCTTTAGCATTTTTTTATTTCAAGACGCCGCAAATGGATATCAGGTAAAACGTTGTATGGAAAGCTGCCATTGTTCTTTCAAACTTAAATATTCAGTAGTTTGGAAGATATGGACATCCTGCCGAGTGGAAAATAAGCAATTTGAAGTAGCATACACTCTTAACGATTTAATTGAAGTTGTTTTTTTTTTCGTTTGCGAATAAACAAAATGACATTGTTTAATATTATTTATTTTATTGCAATATCTTTGAATAAGTTGTTTTTATTACCAACTGAATTCACGTACTTTAATAATAATCTATTGCGGAAAAACTGAATATACAAGTATTTTTTTCTCATTAGGTGTCCTATCCTGTCTTGGGTCCCGTCAAATACGTTTGCAAAAATAAGGGGAAGGCTGCGACGGGTCACGCACGGGCCTTTGGTAGTAGGTACGGTAGTTTGGGCGAACGCCGGCGAAATCGCGGAAGTAGAATAGCACCCGCTGATAGCTTCCTATAAGTATTTATTTATATAAATACTAGCGACTCGCCCCGGCTTCGCACGGGTTCAATGCTGATACTAAATATATAGATGGAAGTAACTTTTACAAAATAAAAAAAACGGATACCATGGCAACGGTTACCATGGTAAGCATTCGGGATGTCAGTCAGTGGTAAATCGCATATATTACATAAACACTAGCTGACCCATCAAACGTTGTTTTGCCATTTATATTATTAACCCCTTAATCCTCCACCCCCCTCCCCCACTCCCTTGTAACTTAGGGGTATGAAAAATAGATGTTGTTCGATTCTCAGACCTACTCAATATGCACACAAAATTTCATGAAAATCGGTCAAACCGTTTCGGAGGAGCACCGCGACACGAGAATTTTAAATATAATATTTAATTTGCAATAACAAATATTGATATCAATAGTTGAGATAAAAACTACCCTACCTCCCAAGTTAGACCAAATTTACAGATACTTACAAAATTTGATAAAAATTGGTTCAGTAGTTTTGGAGTTTATTGCTAACATACATCGTGACACGACATTTATATTCTAGGAGGATGGTTGGGCTGTGGTTGTTTTGAAGTAATGTTTAGTAGGGGATCTATGAGCGTGACAAAGGGGGGGGTCCCATATGATAACAATTTACGTGATATAATTATGTTATATTCAAATTAATGAAATACAATTAATAAATATTATGATATAGCATCTTAATCCTTAGTAATATAATAAATGCGAAAGTAACTCTGTCTATCTGTCTGTCTGTCGGCCTTTCACGCCAAAACTTCTGAACCGATTTAAATGACAGATAGTCTAGATAATGAGAAAGCAGATAGGCTACTTTTTATATTTCAATCAGGGAAGCGATTTCCGTAGGTTATAGTCTGCAACTATTGAATTACTATTACTAGCGTATAGAGAAGCTATAACCAAACGAAAAACTTGTTGCATCTTGATGACAAGGGGGAGCGGCCCGCGCGGGCGGAGCGTGGCGTGAGCGGACTGTGCTGCAGTGCTAAGCCCAGAGACTATTGTCTAAACAAGTTTTTAAAATTTTCGGCGTTTAGCCGTTTAGAGATTATATTTTTCTCACGACCAAAACGTCGTAAGTGCCGTGAACATCATGGCAGTTACGCGATTTGTTCAACGTATGTAAGAACAATGTTACTACTACTATAGATTGACAGCGCAGAAGTGACATAGTTTTTGTATCTACATACCTACTTCATTGGATTGAATGCATACGAAAGTTGAATGAGTTACGACGTAGATAAAAAAAATAGTGTTAGAAAATTAATTAAAATAAATTCAAATTGAATAAAAAACTATTTGATTTAAATTTTCTCAACCCATTTTTTTATATAGATATGCAGAACTGATATGTAGCCGATACTAAATAAGCAATTTTTTTTCTGGTAATTTAAAAGTAGTGGAGTATAGTAAAATAAAAATCCATTATCGTAATTTGACATAATCTTTATTTACCTTTAAACAAAATTAACTTTGTACGTTTCCGACTCTCAGACAAACAATCATATTATAACTTCATAAACATTTTGTTCTATGAGGTGACTGCCGCCACAAAGTCAAAAAGGCGCTTCCTAGTTTTAACCGACTTCCAATAAAGAGACGTTCTCAATTCGACTTATATTTTTTATGTATGTTACTTCAGAACTTTTGACTGGGTGGACCGATTTCGACAAAAAAAAATTTAATTGAAATGGTGTGTGTCAATCAATTGGTCAGATTTAAATTAAAAATGACTTTCTACTTACTTACTGGATGTATCGATTTTGATAATTCTTTTTTTGTTGGAAAGGAGATATCCCTAGTTTGGTACCATGATAAGGAAACCAGGATCTGATGATGGGATCCCAGAGAAATCGAGGGAAAGTCTCGAAAATCCGCAATAACTTTTTACTTGGTGTACCGATTTTGATAATTTTTAATTTTATCGAAAACGGATGTTTATCATGTGGTCACATTTGAATTTTATCGAGATCTGGTAACTACTTTTTGAGTAATCTTTGATAACGCGTAGTTACTTGACTATTTTTTCGTCGATCTACGTTGTATTACTCGTCGATGTAATTGAAGTCGGTTTTTTTTTTCGTTTGCGAGCAAACACAATTATTTAATTATTATTTTTAATACTTTGAATTCCTATTATGAGTGAAACCTATGTTGCGTTTGAATTTTGACTTTGTCTCGCTAATCGCTATTATTAGTATAGTGAAGGGAAGTGACTTGTACCTATATTGTTTCTCTATAAAACAATCAATAATAATAATAATAATAATTATTATTATTATTATAATAAATTCTTTATTTGACCAAATACTGTACAATTTTATAATCCGCCAAACTGTATGACAGTTTATCGGCGGAATTAATGCTTGTCAATAAGTAAAGTACCTATCCTAGTCTTTACCAAGTTCTCTCTAACCTAACCTAACCTGCCTGCAAAATTTTACACAATAACTAAATAGGTATATATAAGACGCGCAAATTTTTATTAATTTTGTGAACATAGCCTCGAATGCGAAACTGATATACCTATATGCTGACAATTAGACGTCCTTGCTAAAACGTTTAAAATATTTTTTTGACAAGAAATAGGCAATAGTCGCGGCGTTGTCTCGTGTCGCGGCAATAGGTACCTACATTAAAGGTAAGTACGTATAATATTTAAATCGTTCGTGTCCGCGCGAAATTTATAAGTAGTGTGAAAAATATTTTGTGGTTTTAATTTTTTATTGCGTTCTACAAGGAAATAAACTAGAAAGTAATCTGAAGTAAATTATTCTAAAAACTATATTTATTAATTATACTATTTAACTATATGATATCTTTGGGGCACTTGGGAAAAGGGGATTTTGGGTTATAATAAATCATCACTTTCTCTAATACTCCGAAAAGAAAAACAATTTAATCGGAATTTTGTTTTTATCGTGATTTATAGAAAATAGTTTACAATTGCGGTAAATTTCCTTTCCCTTTAATTGTACCTAATTTGTAATCCTTGTCGGATCCTGTAGGCAATGAGTACCTACCGCAGCGTACCTATGTAGCTTTAATTTATTTACAAGCTACATACATCTGACAACCTCCGTAGCGCGGTGGCTAAGTCGCCAGCTGAGCGACTTGTGAAGTCACAGGTTCGATTCCCGCACGGCGCAACAAAAAAAAATGTAGGCTAAAAACTTTAGATTATGGACCGTCGATTTATGGGGATTAGTGAGCATAATCTAAAGTTCAACCAATATGTATATTCCGAGTCTAGGTGTGTATGTATTTATGTATGAATATTCTAGGATCACCACTAGTTCACTAGGTACATGGTAACATAACACAAGCCTTTGCTTTTAGTTGACACTCTTTGAGACTAAATGAAGCATAGGAATATCTTCAGAATATTATGCTATACCTACTTGGTACAAGTATAGCATAATATCAGTAGTTCGGCTCGAACTGAAATCTCGAAATCTACCTATCAGATCTGACAAATACAATACCTACAATACAATTAATCTTTATTGCAAACTAAGTAAAACGGATACACAGGACAGGATAAGATCAATAAAGAAAAATAATACTAATACAGATTACGTTGTACAAAAAAAATTTACTTTGTTTTTTCCTACTTCTCAAATCTTATAAATCAACATAAACTATCACCAATTAGTAGGTAATTATACTATTTTATACATTACTAGCGACCCGCCCCGGCTTCGCACGGGTACAATGCTGATACTAAATATAGGTCATCATCATTATCATCATCATTACAACCTATACAGTCCACTGCTGGACATAGGCCTCCACAAGCCCACGCCAAAAATAGCGTGAACTCATGTGTTTTGCCCATAGTCACCACGCTGGGCAGGCGGGTTGGTGACCGCAGGGCTGGCTTTGGCTTTGTGTGTAGCGGAACTATGTTATCCCTTAGTCGCCTCTTACGACACCCACGGGAAGAGAGGGGGTGGCTATATTCTTTAGTACCGTAGCCACACAGTACACTAAATATAGGTACTACAACTATATTCCCATTTAAATTAAATTAAGATTTGAAGAGTGTCTCCTAGCGAGAACGCAACTCGGCTTAGGACAAAGTCGGTGTGGTAAGCGAAGCGCGGCCTTCGAAGCGCTATTGTTTTTATTATTATTTATTTAGGCACGCGCCGCCCGGCCGGTACCGCCGCAACCATAGAGCAACACGGAGGGGAGTAGCCATTGCGTCTGCTACCGATACAAAATTGTCTGTCATTTTTTGCGGGGGGAAATTACACACATGCATACTTTATCTAATTCCCACACAAAAATAATCGTCTGTCACTACGAAACTCACACATACTAAATTAAAATCACACTTACATTTTTCACACACACATAGATACATTCTGTGTCATTACAGTATAATGACACGCCGCAACTACACTGACAAGTTTCTTACAGCCATGGTTGTAACAACTGTCGATATCCATTATCGATAAATTCAAGTACTCGGTTAGGGAGATAAGGTATAGTGATACAAAGGTAAGATGTTATTATAAAAATAGGCTTAATTTATTATATACTACAAATCAAACATCTTCGTGTAAAATAAACGATTATAAAGAGTAAAGATTTGATTGTTTGTTTGTTAGCATTGAATAGGCTCCGAAACTACTGGACCGATTCAAAAAATTATTTTACCGTTGAGAAGCTACATAATCCTTGAGCGACATAGGTTATACTATATTTTCAAAAATATTAGGGATCCTTACTAAAACTCCAATAATGTAACCCAAGGGATAAAAAAATAACCTAAAAAATTCCTTACATTGCGTACGCTGCAAAAACTAATGATAATAGAAATATATAATGTAGTAAGACTTTGTACAACACATCATTATCTACAATAATTGTATTTGCTCGCAAACGAAAACAAAACTGACTTCAATTACATCGACAAGTAATACAATATACGTAATATACACGCGTTATCAAAGGTTACTCAAAAAGTTGTTATCATATCTCGATGAAATTTAAACGCGACCACATGATAAACATCAGCTTTCTGTTAAATTAAAAATCATCAAAATCGGTTCACCCAGTCAAAAGTTCTGAAGTAACATACATAAAAAAATACAGTCGAATTGAGAACCTCCCCTTTTTGGAAGTCAGTTAAAAAGTGTCGCGACAGCCTATGTCTAACTATTATAATTATGTCACAATATGTTTGGTGCAACGTTGTTGTGCCAAACAATGCCATTTTACAATAAATTAAAACGATTAAAATTATTAACGTTTTAAAGTTAACATATATTTTGAGGAGTTGGTGATGTACACGGTGATGTCAACGAATCGGGAGTAGGGAGCGCAACACTAATGGCATCATAAGATGATAGCTTGTCATCTGCTAGATTTAATGATTTGTTGATGAATCTGAAAGGATGGACATTGTTCATTTTCAAAGTTGATAAATCTAAGCTTCATTTCACTACTATGACTAAGGTGAACCATATCTTGATTATCTTGTACACGAGACAAAAAAAAAACTTACGGGACAAAAACAGTGTGGCGTTAGTGTTGGTTTGGTGCCCTCGACTAATCCTTCTATTGTTCGCCAATACATGAAAGTTAGTGGTATTGATATGATCTGAACAAATTACACTATTTTTTGTGGGCGTCCAGGTTAATCTGTTATTACCATTTTTTTCCATGTATCCCTTAAATTTGGATTTTTAGAAAACCTGCCAAATTTTTATATAAAACATTATGGTGGAAGTTCACATTAAGTAATTCTAGTAAAATGTATTAATACTCATAATACGTGTATTATATTTAATTTAATGCAATTTTATTATATAACTATGTTTATTTAAAAAAGCTAGCAATATAATATTTTAAATAAATCAAAATCTCAAATATGTCTGTCTCCTTTTTTGCCTTTGCCATTTTTGTCGATAACCATCTACAAACAAACCGGTAACAACACTATCGCTCGGCGACAGTGACTTCTCGGAAATAGACTCCGATCAGTCGCTCGACTGATCCGCATATTGTATGCGGGCGAGCGGCCTGTGTTGGTAAACAAATCGAGTCAACACGAACGATAATATTTGTAATTTTTAAGTTTAAAAAAGGTTTAAAAGAAGTATACAAGTAATAATGTGATTAAAAAATACTTACGTATGAAAGGTAACGCCATGTTTTAGTAACTTAGACGTGGCAGAACTTTTTTTGCAGTAAAAAACAGAACAATTTGGCATTTTTTGAAGGACGTTGATTCAATCGCGCAACTAGATTTAGTCTAGTGATCAGTGCGGCGGCAACTAGTTTTATTGTTTGCATATGGCTATTTGGCCTTATACCTTGACAGAGGGGAACGCCTGTACATGGCTACTCCCCTCCGTGTTGCTCTATGGCCGCAACCGTTATGTCCCTGTATTTTAAATCTGTAATATCTCCGAAAATATTCATTTCAATTACATGCTGTAAAGAGCCATATTGATCTACATTAAATGCACAATGTATTTAAGATATTTAATTGGATAATGATTAATGGTGTATTGCTTAAAATTGCTTCGTAGATAAGCCAGTATTTCTCGTAAAATGTAAAGGATAAAAAATGGTTATTATGAGTTATCCCTAAGAGATAGACATATACTATTACGGAGTTTTTTTAGATTTTTTTAAGGTAGGGTTCAGCCAGCTCTTGCAAATTGCAATGTAAGCGCAAAAAAAGTTGTTTATTTACGACATCACATTAAAAAGCTCTAAAATTATCAGTATTTCGCTATTATATTATGCATGTAATATACATGTAAACCTTCCTCTTGAAACACCCTATGTAGTAAAAATCAGTATCAAAATCCGTTGCGTAGTTTTAAAGATTTAAGCATACAGAGGGACAGACAAACAGCGCGAAGCGGCTTTGTTTTATACTGTGAAAGTGATGGCTCATATCTAAAAGGATCTTGAAAAGAAACAGGTTATATTCTAGAATGAGCCGCGCCGATGCCGACGCGCGCTTTATACCTACATATACCTATCTACCTACCATTGCACCCATATTATGTTTTCTTTCAATTTTATTGTCATTGGTGTTCAAAAAATAAAATCTAAAACTCTAAAGTATGCAGTCTTGTTATGGGTTACCATGTAGCGATTTAATGCTAATAATGTGACTCGTTGTTTAATGTTTTTTTGAGATTGAATTGAGATTATTTCAGTAATTTTATTGTTAGGTATTATTTATTTCTCTATGATAATACTAATTTATTTGTCATTTATTTATATTATGATATCTTTATATAAATAAAAATGAATTGCCAAACTGTAGGTATGTACACGCAATTTTTTAAAAGTTATATGTACCAACTAAAAATAATAAAAAATCTACATATTAACTAGGGGGGTTCCCCAGACTCGAACTCACGAGACTCATAGCGGTGGCGGTCAGCCACCGCGCTACGGAGGTCGTCAATGAGATCGTACACGCATTTGCTAGCTTGTCAAATGTGTGTGTATTATTATTATTGCTATAGTAAATTATTATTGGGCGTTTTAAGCGGGTTCGCAAAGGTATGTTTTATTATGGCTTAATAATCAAGAAGATATTAAGAGATGTTAAGGTTTTGTCATATAGAATATACCCTGACAATCATTTTATACATATGAATTATACACTGATAAGAAAGCTAACTTGATTAAAGAGAAAAGAATCTTGAAATATGAATACCATTTTAAAGAAAATACCTAATTTTCGTGAGCCAAACGCAAAAATTCTTGAATGACGAATAATTTGAAGTTTCGCTCTTGAATCAAGGAAATCATCGCCTTCAAAATAGTATTCTTAGTTTGTTTTACTTCTTGGATCATGATAACTTTTTTTACGTTTAAAAATAGCTCATCGTTAGAAAAAAAAAATGAGCAAACACTTAGCTAGGTAAATTATTATTTATTATGCTATGCATATTTTGAGAACAGTCCCGAAAGTAATTATAAATTACTAGCGACCCGCTCCGGCTTCGCACGGGTATAAAATATAACTATAGCCTATATCATTCACTGAAAAAATGATTAAAATCGATCCAGTAATTTTGATTTATTCATTACTGCCCGTGGCCCGCTCGCGTTAACTTTAGAGTAAAAGCCGGCCGGAACCGCCGCAAACGCTACGTACCGCAATTTTTAAATCTGTAATATCTTCGAAAATATTCATTTAAATCATATGCTGTAAAGGGACATATAGATCTATATTAAATTAACAATGTACTTAAGGTATTTAATTAGATAAGGATTAATGCTGTATTGGTTAAAATCGTTTTGAAAATTAGGCATTATTTGTCGTAAAAAGTAAATGACAAAAAAATGTTATTGTGGGATATCCATAAGAGATAGACATACACCATAGCGGAGTTTTCTGTAGACCTTTTTAATGTGTACAATACTTAGTACATTATTTTGATAAATCTCGTAGGGTTCAGCCTGCGTTTGCAATTTAAGCGAAAAAAAAAAAATTTATTTACGACATAACATTAGAAAACTCAAAAATAACAGTATTTCTCCACTATTTAATGGATGTTATTATACATATAAACCTTCCTCTTGAATCATTCTATCTATTAAAAAAAACCGCATCAAAATCCGTTGCGTAGTTTTAAAGATTTAAGCGTACATACATGTGCAGGGACAGAGAAAGCGACTTTGTTTTATACTATGTAGTGATGTAAATTACAAGGTCTGTCCTGAAAATATTTATAAAATTAACCAGCTTCAAAACAGCTGATACTAAAACTAATGGTCGAGCTAACTGACTGTCAGTAATAAGTTAAACATCTTTTTTATTCTCAATCAAATATTTCTAATAGACATAATTAAAAAAAAACTACGTTACGTTACTCAACTAGATTACGAAATTTTTTGTGTAAAATTGATTAGTAGAAATTATACTTAATATACTTTTTCAACATTTAACTTAGTGTGTTATTGTTATTTGTTGCCTTTATCCCATTTGTTGAAATGCTCCAGCAAAGGTTTCGCTAATATTTCGATCTTAAAATAAATATAGTCAACGTCGGCAACGAAATACTTAAACGTATTAAAGATTGTAAATTTGATATGCCACGTGTGTTTCACGTGAGATTATCTACTTGAAAAAACTATGTTAGATTCAAAATTTACATTTTCAGAAGAAACGTTTTTCCCAGGGCCTCTCTTTTAATTAAACAGCTCATTCCCGAAATGTAAATTTAGAAACTATATCTATGAAAATCAATTTTAATAGCATTCTCAAAAATGATAACAAAATTTTTGGTCTGTCCTCAGAAGTTTTAGCAATGTACCTATGTACTATAACAGTAATATGTATAAGACATTATTGACTACTTAACCCTAAACTTGGCAGCGATAAAAGTGATCAATTTATCATATTTTTTTTAATCTATATAGTTAATAAGAATAATATCAATATAATATAATCATAATAATATATGAGAAAAATCTAAAAAAAATATATATTTTTTATATATTATGATATATAGCATGTATCTTATAAGATACATTGCCAAGTCTTCTACATTTTATTTGAAAATCAATGTGTGTCCTTAAGGATACATTGCCTAGGGAAGAGAAAAATATTTTTTTTTAAGACAAAGTACTTTAATATGACATTACTTTTTAAACATGAAGTATGAAGAATAATAATGCTTATTAACATCTTTTTTCGCGTCAGAACAATTACAAAGCAAAACTTAAAAAATTAACGTACTTTTTTCTATCATGGCACACATAAAATGTGTTTTCTGTGGCTTCTACCTTCCTTCTTCCTACGACCTTCCGTCATAAACCGACTATCAAACAACTAAGACGAACACTTTTAAGAAATGGTCGGATTTTGTAATATCGATCACCGTTGTCTCGTAGATTATCTGCAAAATGCAGATATCTTCGAATTTGCTGGAACCGTTTAATGCTCATTACATCAGCTACTTTATCGAATCTTAAAAAGGCTGACCAATAGTCAGTAGTATTGTACGCCAACAATGTACCTTTTAATTGGAAATGGTACAAGGTCGTTTGTTCCACCATCATTTGTATTATATCGTCAGATAGGAAGATAGCAAAATATTCTGCAGGAGACTGTGTATTAGGAGGTTTGCTAAATATTTTTCGATTTCTGCATTCCCACGAATATGTTGGGTTGTCCATTTTTTTCCTAGGTTTTTTATGACAACTGTAGATTTTTTTAAATCCGGACTGAGTTGCATTAGAAGAGGAAACGGCCGGACAACTGCTCAAGCTATTTGTTGCAACTGATGGTAAGTGTGGATTTATGTCAAAAACTGCTACATTATGTTGGAACTGTACATTTCGTGCAGCTGGAGAATTAGACTGTACTAATGGAGTCAGAGGTGAATGTGTTGGAGCCAGTGGACTATACGTAGTAACATCAGGACAAGACGAAGTCGATGTAGGTAGAACGACTGATTGATTTCCATCTTTAGTTGATATTACATTTTCTTCTGTTTCGCTATCATTGTCTAAAAGCAAATGTAAGTTTTCTAACGATGGAGCTTTAGATGGAACAGGTGAGCTGTCAGAATCAGATATATGTGCAGGAAGTTTCAATTCGTCTTCCGAAGTTTCGCTTTTTTCTAAATATGAATCTGCTCCTGGCTTAGTTACTAATGGCAAAATTCGCTGAGATCTTGTGATTGATTGCAAACCATGAAATTATTAATGATAAAACAACGTAGAAGATTCAAACAAGACTTAATTAACTAAATAGTGTTTAATTTATTAATTATGTCAAGAAAAAGATAAAAAAATGTATTTATTTATTTCACCGAATCACTGGCAATGCATCCAAAAATGCACATTACCACTCCCAAGCAATAATATTCGTAACATGGCAATGTATCTCTAAGTGCACACGACAAAATCAATGTAATCCGTCAATGAACCTGGCAATGTGCATTTATGGATACATCAGGAAAGACGTCTGTATTTTACCAGGAAATTAAACTATTTACTATCAGATACAAATTAAAACCTATAGTTCAATTATTGAACTATTAAATAAATACATTAGCTACTTCCTAAATAAGCAAAATAAGAAAATTTAGTGAATTCTTGCCTTGAGCCTCGTAGCCGCACGCGCAGGATCCGAGATCTTACGAGCTACTGTCAAATTGTGTAACCAGGGCACAAAAATATATTTATTGGTAGAAAGTTTATAACTCATGCTACCATTATATGACAAAAATATATTATAAAGCAATCGCTGTAACCCAGCAGATTTTTTTAAATAAAATGTGCATTATTAGATACGCTGCCAAGTTTAGGGTTAAAATTGGAATCGGAAAATTCTACAGTGTTGCTCTGAAAAAACAAAGATTTTATTTTACAATTTTTCTTTATACATTATGATACAAAAATAAATTATAAAAACCCTTAACCTACCTGAAAAAACAAAGAAACGACATTTAAAGTTATTTACCAATTCCTCAACATAAAATTAAAATTAAATATTTCTTTTATATGTGACTATTATGGAGTGTCAAAAATCTCTTTATAAAACAATACATATTACTACTGCTATAAAAAAGGTACTGTACACAAATATACAAACTCAAAGGAATATATTCCATTATATATGTATAAAGGCTGAAAAATTAGGCTGTAATGATATATGTATAAATTTCGAAGACTGTCCTGGAAATAAGTAGAAATTTTCAGGACAGACCTCAAAATAATTATATATTTAGTTTCAAAGTACACAGTCATAAGTCCTCCTACGTTCGGTTGAAATTGAATCCAAATTGTGAACCCATGTCCGTGAATTATAAGAAATTCTTCAAATTTTGGGGACAGTCTTCAAAGTTTTAACTTTTAGATTTACAAAAAAAAAACAAATAATCTGTCATCCCCAATTGCCAAGTGTACTTTGAATGTAATTTAAGAAAAAAAAAATAGGATATCTCAAACCTAACGTCACACACACACACACACACACACACACACACACACTTATATATATCTCTCTCAGAAACTCGGAAACGGCTCTAACGATTTTCATGAAATTTAGTATGCAGGGGATTTCAGGGGAAATAAATCGATATAGCTAGGTAAGCTAGGATTCATTTTGAGAAAATGTCGTTTTACTTTTATCCCTGTTTACCTGTGCTTAAATGCTTGTAAGCTCGTTTATTGTCTATAAGAAAATTTGTTTCAAATATGATGTAAAAACAAACATTTTAAACTAAACGAAACGCTAGCGCGATTTAAACGGCACCTCATGCCATCTGTTGGTAGATATCAATAATTATGTAGTTCTAATGTGCTTTCTTTTACACAATAATTGTGTTTGCTCGCAAACGACAAAAAAACCGACTTCAATTACATCGAAGAGTAATACAACGTAGATCGACGAAAAAATAGTAATACTTTGTTCGTATTCCATATAACGCGACATTATAAAATTGTAGAATTATATAATGTTCTACTGTTATTTCTATCTTTTTTTAGCAATTGTAGGCAGAAATTTCATAAAAGGCCCGTCGTCGATTCGCGCGAAGCGCTGACATCGCTTATTACGGCGGGTTTTTTAGTTGAAGCGGATTTATATTGAATTACGGTTTATGTCTTTTTTATTAAAAATATGTAATGTTCATGTTTTCACACAGCTCCGATGCACGACTGGAGTTTACCCCTTCAGATCAACTGTCTAAATAGGCACAAAAAGGCTTACTAGTCTAAGAAATATATTATTACTATATCAAATTGTAAATAAATGAATGCAATAACGCCATCTATCGGAACCTAATTGCGTTATTAGAAAACGTCTGAACGCCATCTCTAACAAGGTCATTCGTTCAGTAGATTTTACTGTTCAATTTTTTCATTCCGGGGCCTTAAATGAAAATCGATTCTTAAGGAGAAAACTCCAAAAACAGGCAAGTAAATACGCCATATCAGATATAGCTCAAAAAGTTCGAGTCAAATCTAAATTATATTTAAATGGGACCACATGACAAGCACCACCTATCGATTAAAAAAAGAATCATCGATATCGGTCCACCCAGTAAAATAGTAATGAGGTTAATATAACGTTGGTCGACGTAAAATAGCCAAGTAAATACCCAGTATTAGCGATAACTCAAAAATTAAAAGCTCAAATATATTTATAACGAATAAACTGCTACTCTCTACTCTAGTGGAATATTGTAATTTGATCGATAGTGAACGAAGTAATTTCATTACATTTTGATAGATGGCGTTGTGGCAAAGTATTGAACATGACCACAGTCGTCTTAACATCGTCATGTAAATACGTGTCATCAAAGATTACTCAAAAATTGCTCATTATATCTCAATCATATTTAAAACGGACGACATGACAAGTATTAGCTTTTGATTTATACAAAAAAGATCAAAATCAGTGCACCCAGTAAAAAGATATAACGTATAATACAACGTAGGGTGACGAAAAAACCGTCAAGTAAATACGCAATATTAGATATAACTCACAAATTACTAATCAAATCTCAATTAAATTTGAATGGGACCACGTGACGAATAGTAGCTTTTAATTTATATAAGAAACGTCAAAATCGGTGCACCCAGTAAAAAGTTATGAGGTATAATACAACGTAAGGTGACGAAAATAATGTCAAGTAAATACGCGTTATCAAAGATTAATCAAAAAGTAGTTATCAGATCTCGATAAAATTTATATGTGACCACATGATAAACATCAGCTTTCGATTAAAGTAAAAATTATCAAAATCGATACACCCAGTAAAAAGTTATTGCGGATTTTCAAGAGTTTCTCTCGATTTCTCTGGGATCCCATCATCAGATCCTGGTTTCCTTATCATGGTACCAAACTAGGGATATCCCCTTTCCAACAAAAAAAGAATTATCAAAATCGGTACACCCAGTAGAAAGTTATGTGGTATAATACAACGTAGGTCGACGAAAAAAGCGTCAAGTAAAAACGCATTATTAGATATAATTCGAAAAGTAGTTGTTAGATCTCAAATAAATTTAAATGGGACCAATCGGCACACACCACCTTTCGATTAAAACAAAATTTGTCGAAATCGGTCTACCTGGTCAAAAGTTCTGATGTAACATACATATAAAAAAAAAAAAAAAAAAAAAAAAAAAAAAAAAAAAAAAAAAAAAAAAAAAAAAAAAAAAATACAGTCGAATTGAGAACCTCCTCCTTTTTTGGAAGTCGGTTAAAAAGATGAGTTGCTGCTGTTTTATGATGAAGACGATAATATAAATAATGTTTAAGGTTTTTTGCTACTGTCGTTGAAGGGAAATCTCAATCATGTCATAGTGTGACCTGAATATTACGTGTTTGATAAACGCAAGACATGCTATATTCAAATTACTGGCGGCCGCATACGAATACATTTTTATTTAAAATGTCTGAATTATTTCTAATTAAAATGTAATTAATTTAATAGTACATAATTATTCTACCTATTATTTAGTCATTTTAAGACAACAGTGAACGTGTGGCGCTTTCACCAGCAATAGTACGAGCGGAGGCTGTAGATGGCGTGAACGACGTATTATCAACCGGTCTAAGTAAATTATCTAAAGTTAAACTCGCTTATCTACGAGAGTTTTATGTGACAATCAATCTGTCTTCTATTTACCGGTAAAACTTAGCGTTTTAAAGCGTTTCCGTCTCATTATTACTGTTAAAAAAAATTAAACTTAATGTAAGATGCCAATAAATATTAACTTATTTTCTAACGGTAATTGGTAACGTTACTAAACCTTGGTTCATATTAATTTCATGTAACATTTGATTGGCTTAAGAACAAAAAAAAAAAATTAAATATAAAGTTGAGTATGAAATTAAATGCATAATTTAAGTGACATTCAAATACGCGTAACTTGTCAAATCATTTAGGTAGATTATCTGTATGTACGCGCTAAATTGGAAACAAAACCGCCTAAACCAAAAATTGAAATTATTTAAAAATCAGTCAGATTAATGTTTTTCTTATAAGATTTTATTTTTCAAAGGATTTTAAAATTGAATTTTTTTTTTATACTTTCCCTTTTCTTCTTATACTTTGCTTTAGCAAGGAATTATATATTATAAATTGCTAAAATATATTCGTAAATGGATAAATGAAGAATTTTATTTAGTATTAAAAATATATTATGTTCTGACGAATTAAGAGTTCCCAAGAAAATACCCTAAAAAAAAATGTATCCCCAAAAACATTCCCAGAGGGAAAGAACCGATTTGAAAAAGGTGTACGAGTAACGGTTTCAGCGCGTTGTACAATTGGCTAATAATAATTTGAACAACCTTAATATGACAGCCTTACTCCTGTGCGTCATAAAGACCGGTAGTCATTAGACCTTATTCTTCCGAACGCCTTTTGTTTATGTATTCGTTAGTAAATATCGTAAAAATAATCGTAGTTATTAACGATATGTGACTTAATAGAATTTTATTTAGACATTTTTTTACGTCGTAATAATTTGTGTGTAAAGTGAAGTGAAATGTTTCGTGAAAATAACTGTATGTAAGTCGAATTGTTTGAACTCTGGTTGAAACTACGTAATTGGAGATTAAATACGCCTGCTGCTTGCAGCGTTGGTCTCAACGACGCAGCAAAATAATGCGATGCCATCAGGTCAGTGGTCGTTATACATTAATGCCTTGGCCATACACAATCGGGATCTAATTTATGGGGTTTGGGGGGAGAGGTGATGAATGGGGGGGTGCTAGAATATAGGTATATAAATTCGCGAAATACCCAAAACCGTATCGGAGCACCCCACTGTCCACGTGGTCTTGGTCTGCCCTACCCCTAGTGTTTTTTTTTTGAAGCTGGAGGCGCCGATGGAGGGAAGCCCTCGCCCGCCGCGCGAAAGCGCGCGAACGAATGCGTAGAGGAGCGGCTGAGGCAGCCTCCGCTGCGGAACGGAGCATGAGTGAGCGTTAGCGCGTTTTTTTTTGTAACGCAAATATAATTAGACCCCGATTGTCTATAGCCTTACCATTTAGTTTTTTTAGAATATTACTAATAAATTTCAAAGCAAATCTTGGAAGAAATCGCCGAGTATAATATATCCCGCAATAATAAATTGAAGCATAGACCTTACATTCCCGCAACGTGTTCCTTGTTGTCGTTGTACTCGTCTATTGGATCGTCATAAGATAAATAATATAAAGCGTGTTAATAATAAGCTAATATAAAACGTGTAAATATACACGCTTTATATTAGCTTCACCTGTATGTTTGTAACCGACTCCTTTGGACTTCATTTTGACCCACTTCAAAAATTTTTTGATTTGATTTATAAACACTATCTTATATCAGTATCCCAATGATTTGACATTTTACTAAAGATTGAAGATTACCAGATTATTATTTAGAAATAAGGATCGTCAGGATTAAATGATTTTCTTTTTTTTTCTTTTTTTTAAAGAAGTTGTGTAGTGTGTCTATAATAGTACTATATTGACATCAAGTATTTAAACATAAAGATATATTGTTATAATTGATAACCTAATAAGCGGATACAGTCGACTCTCGTTAATTCCAACCTGCGATAAATCGAACTTCTCTATAATTCAAAGTCATTTCGAGTTCACTACAAAATCTCTTTATATTTCGAACCAAATCTATACATTTTTTTATTAATTAGTTTGACACACTGCTGCTGTGTCCGATAGCGGGTTCACGCATTTTTGGCGCGAACTTGTGGAGCACTTTGTCCAGCAGTGGACTGCAATAGACTGACATGATGAGTTTGACACACTTCAGCACGAATTGGTTTGTTTAGTCATGTTTCAGTTACTGTTACTCTTTCGTTTAATACAGATTAAAAGTGTGTTAGTTATGAGTCCTAAACAGTATAAATGCTTGAAGAGCAATCGAAAAAAAAAATCTTCATGAATGAAAAAATTAAGTTGCTATATACAGGGTGGGGATGACAATACGACAATAAATTTGACATCGTATATGTAATGATATTCCAAGCCCACATACAAAAAATCAATAAAATACATCCAGTAGTTTAGTCAAAAAATATGATTTTTCATTTTTTACAATTACTACGTGTTGTATAACATTAATAAACGGTCACCCGCAGGTTAACGACCCTTTGAGCGCGATCGGTACAAACATAATAATACGCGTACGCGTAATTTAAAAGCGTGCAAAATTGTTAACTATTTTGGTAGGTCAGTGTTGTGTTAAGACATATTAAAAACATTTGTTAAATAGATTTAATATTCAGTATGATTCTAATAATTTTCTTTTTATAATTTTTGTTTTTTAAAAATTTATTGTTTCTTTTAATGCTTAAATTTTAAATTCTGAAAATCTAAATTCTGAATCTAACATAGTTTTTGCAAGTAGGTAATATCACGGGGAGCACACATGGCATATCAACAATATTTAATAAATTTAAGTATTTCATTGACTATATTTATTTCAAGATCAAAATATTCGCGAAACTTTTGCTCGAGCAGTTCAACAAATGCGATAAAGACAACAAATAACAATAACAACAATTATTAATAATAAAATACCACGTTATTACATTAAAATATTAAATCTTGCAACAGCTGAAAAAAACAATCAACGTGGCACGTGTGTTGCAATGACCCTGAGAACGTCTAACGGTGTAAAGGACAACTGGCTGTGCCAGGGCTGCTAGAAAAATTTGTCACACTCATATAAAATTTTCTGTGGTCATATTTTTTAACAAAAGAATTTGTTGGCTTAAAATTCGTATCATTTTCGTTTCTTCTTATTAATTGCTAGGCTAATAATGTGCCCTTAAGGGTATCATTGGATAAACTGTTTCTAAGTTTTGTTCTGATTAAATTAACTTCGCTGAATTCTCGTTCACATTACAGATTGCACTGTAATGGGAAAAACATAACAAATTTTAAGCCAATTGAGCCAGTGTTTTATAATTTTCAAATTGTTTTTTATTTCAAAATGTATTTTTTTTCAAGTCGCAATTATTACCACAAGATAAATTATAGGTTTCATTAGAAATCAAACAAATACAGCCTTTATATGATTTTTCAAAGAGTCCTCATTCATATAAAAGTGGTAGATTCATTCAAGTAAGGGAAATTAACGAAATTCAAGCTTGCCGGTGAATGATGTTTTTTTAATTATGAAATGCTTCCAGGTAATAGGAATATAAAAATCGTACATTTTGCGTATGATTTTAGTCTAGCGATCGTACATGAGTAAAAATTAAAAAAAAAAAAATAGTATCGATTAAAATCGTACATCTGTCCGCCCTGGTGCGTAGGCTAGCGTAAACAAAACATGTTATAACATGTTTTTAGTTTTTCCCTGAGTTGCCGCGTACGCGACAAGCGGCCAGTGGTCTCTGTGCCGTTTATTTAGGTACTCATGTTTCTTGATGTCATACGCGTTGATTTGTCAATTTTCTACATATGCGCACGAGTTTTGTTCGTTTTAATTAATTATTGGATTATCTCGAAAGACTTGGAGTGATTGTGCGATATTTCAACGCTTTATTTTTATAGTGACAAGAACATTAACGTAGAATAAATGCCTAGTTTAATAGTTATTAGGTGAATTGTGCGAAATTAGGCGCTAGTGTTAATAGTAAGAATAGTTTTTATTTTATTTACAATGCCACGTTATAATTACACAGCTTCGGAGTACATGATTTTTGTTTACGGAGAATGCCACTGCAAGCCTAATTTAGCAATACAGAAGTACCGGGAGAGATATGGGAACACCCGTATTTGTCCAACCGATGGCCGCACTATTTCAAATGCTTTTCAGAAGATACGGGAAGATCAATGCTTAATCCCGCATTTTCTGTGAAGTTTTGTAACAAACGACTTGTACTCAACAGACGTAAATACAGTTGATGAGTTAAAAAATAGAATTAAAAAAAATAGAATTATTAGACCTTTTAATAAATTAAAAAATATGGCCACTAATGGCGACATCATGTGAAAATTAATGAATTAAATTATAAGAAGATAATTATTTTAGATAGAATTTAAAAATTTAGTAACCTACTATGACCGACCAAACAAACCAACGTACCTAGTTCGTAGTAGTTCGTTGTGTCACCGCGCGTCATGACAGGTCAGTGAACCTATAGTCACACATGTTGTAGTATAATTTTATTATATTTTTCTTATTTAGTTTGTTTGAAAAAATCATTTTTTTGATTTTGACGTTAGAACTTTTTTGATGGTTTTCAAATACTCCTATAAACTAGTATTACCTGTGTTATCAATTTTTGTCGTATTGTCATCCCCACTCTGTATACATCTATCTATATATATATGTGTGTAAACAAAGTGCGTGACACTTCATTTAAGTTATTAGTATAATTTGTAATTGTTCTTTGATGGATATTTGATCTGCGAATTGGTTGCTATGGAGCTGTTTTTAACCGACTTCCAAAAAAGCAGGAGGTTCTAAATTCGACTGTATTTTTTTTTATGTATGTTAAATCAGAACTTTTGACTGGGTGGAGCGATTTCGACAAATTTTCTTTTAATCGAAAGGTGGTGTGTGCCAATTGGTCCCATTTAAATTTATTTGAGATCTAACAACTACTTTTCGAGCTATATCTAATAATGCGTTTTTACTTGACGCTTTTTTCGTCGACCTACGTTGTATTATACCGCATAACTTTCTACTGGATGTACCGATTTCGATAATTCTTTTTTTTTGTCGGAAAGGAGATATCCCTAGTTTGGTATCATGATAAGGAAACCAGGATCTGATGATGGGATCCCAGAGAAATTGATTGAAATTCTTGAAAATCCGCAATAACTTTTTACTGAGTGTACCGATTTTGATAATTTTTAATTTAATCGAAAGCTGATGTTTGTCATGTGGTCACATATAAATTTTATCGAGATCTGACAACTAATTTTGGACTAATCTTTGATAACGCGTAGTTACTTGACTATTTTTTCGTCGATCTACGTTGTATTACTCGTCGATGTAATTGATTGAAGTCGGTTTTTTTTCGTTTGCGAGCAAACACAATTATTTTCATATTAAACGATTGTGAGAATTATATTGTAATTGTAAATATTTAAATAATAGTTATTATTAAGAACTGGTGAAGCAATAGCTTTAAATGTTGTTTCTCTTTTAGGTTAGTTTGTAAATAATTACATATTAAATAATATTTTGTAAAATTAGTTTATATGCTAAAATAAAAAACTTCTCTTTTCAGAGCAAGACAATTATTGTTTTACTGTTCACCATAATATACTAGAATAATTATAAAATAAAACATTATATAATATATAAAAGCGAAAGGTCACTCACTCATCACGAAATCTCCGAAACTATAACACCTACAAACTTGAAATTTGGCAGGTAGGCTTCTTATAAGACGTAGGCATCCGCTAAGAACGGATTTTACGAAATTAGACCCCTAAAGGGATAAAACGGGGTTTGGAAGTTTGTATGAAAGTCCTATGTTTTTGAAGTAAGAGACTTGAAATTAAAAATGTATGCTCTATAGATAGTAAGAAGGTGTCCAAATAATGTATCTTTAGAAATCCATTTCTTTTTGGGGTTAAAAGGGGGGATGGTAGGTTGACTTACTCATTACTTAAAATTGGAATCGGAAAATTATACAATGTGTTGCTCTGAAAACACAAAGATTTTATTTTACAATTTTTCTTTATACATTATGATACAAAATTAATTATAAAAACCCTTAACCTACCTGAAAAAACAAAGAAACGACATTTAAAGTTATTTACCAATTCCTAAACATAAAATTAAAATTAAATATTTCTTTTATATTTGATTATTATGAAGTGTCAAAAATCTCTTTATAAAACAATACATATTACTACTGCTATAAAAAAAAAAAAGTTACTATACAAATATACAAACTCAAAAGAATATATTCCTTTATAATTATATTTATAATAGATATGTAAATGTCTACGTATAAATAAACGAATGCTACTATATTGTACCACAGTTTGTTCTAACTTGGGTTCTCAGACGCCTTTAAACAGTATGATGAGATCCTACTGCATTAATTAAAAACACCTGGACATAGATTTTTTTTTTTTTTACCGACTTCCAAAACAGGAGGAGGTTCTCAATTCGACTGTATTTTTTTTTTTTTTTTTTTTTAATGTATGTTACATCAGAACTTTTGACCGGGTCGACCGATTTCGACAAATTTTGTTTTAATCGAAAGGTGATGTGTGCCAATTGGTCCCATTTAAATTTATTTGAGATCTAACAACTACTTTTCGAGTTATATCTAATAATGCGTTTTTACTTGACGCTTTTTTTGTCGACCTACGTTGTATTATACCGCATAACTTTCTACTGGATGTACCGATTTTGATAATTCTTTTTTTGTTGGAAAGGGGATATTCCTAGTTTGGTACCGTGATAAGGAAACCAGGATCTGATGATGGGATCCCAGAGGAATCGAGGGAAACTCTCGAAAATCCGTAATAACTTTTTACTGGGTGTACCGATTTTGATAATTTTTAATTTAATCGAAAGCTGGTGTTTATCATGTGGTCACATATAAATTTTATCGAGATCTGATAACTACTTTTTGAGTAATCTTTGATAACGCGTAGTTGCTTGACTATTTTTTCGTCGATCTACGTTGTATTACTTGTCGATGTAATTGAAGTCGGTTTTTTTTTCGTTTGCAAGCAAACACAATTATTTAACGACAACAAATTATTTCTCATTTATTTCTCTTCAATTCTTTGATTCCTGTTGTTTTCATCTTTAATTGTAGTTAATTTAATTTAATTGTAAAACATTATCTAAAGTTCTTGCCAATTGTAAGTTATTATATGCTATATATAAAAAAAAACAGACAAAGAATCTTCATCATTAAGATTTATACACTAATTTGTATTGTGATCGATATTTAAAGAAAGAACTAATTAAACAAAAAAAAAAAAAAAAAATATGTTTGTCGTCTTCACACTAGATGGCAGTGGTTGTATTTTAAATCACGCTAACGTTGTGATAATCATAAAACATATGGTAAGCGATGGTTCGGTTTTCGGGTGGTTTGGTGGTTTGGTGGTTTGGTGGTTTGGTGGTTTGGTGGTTTGGTGGTTTGGTGGTTTGGTGGTTTGGTGGTTTGGTGGTTTGGTGGTTTGGTGGTTTGGTGGTTTGGTGGTTTGGGTTAGGTTTGGGTTAGGTTTGGGTTAGGTTTGGGTTAGGTTTGGGTTAGGTTTGGGTTAGGTTTGGGTTAGGTTTGGGTTAGGTTTGGGTTAGGTTTGGGTTAGGTTTGGGTTAGGTTTGGGTTAGGTTTGGGTTAGGTTTGGGTTAGGTTTGGGTTAGGTTTGGGTTAGGTTTGGGTTAGGTTTGGGTTAGGTTTGGGTTAGGTTTGGGTTAGGTTTGGGTTAGGTTTGGGTTAGGTTTGGGTTAGGTTTGGGTTAGGTTTGGGTTAGGTTTGGGTTAGGTTTGGGTTAGGTTTGGGTTAGGTTTGGGTTAGGTTTGGGTTAGGTTTGGGTTAGGTTTGGGTTAGGTTTGGGTTAGGTTTGGGTTAGGTTTGGGTTAGGTTTGGGTTAGGTTTGGGTTAGGTTTGGGTTAGGTTTGGGTTAGGTTTGGGTTAGGTTTGGGTTAGGTTTGGGTTAGGTTTGGGTTAGGTTTGGGTTAGGTTTGGGTTAGGTTTGGGTTAGGTTTGGGTTAGGTTTGGGTTAGGTTTGGGTTAGGTTTGGGTTAGGTTTGGGTTAGGTTTGGGTTAGGTTTGGGTTAGGTTTGGGTTAGGTTTGGGTTAGGTTTGGGTTAGGTTTGGGTTAGGTTTGGGTTAGGTTTGGGTTAGGTTTGGGTTAGGTTTGGGTTAGGTTTGGGTTAGGTTTGGGTTAGGTTTGGGTTAGGTTTGGGTTAGGTTTGGGTTAGGTTTGGGTTAGGTTTGGGTTAGGTTTGGGTTAGGTTTGGGTTAGGTTTGGGTTAGGTTTGGGTTAGGTTTGGGTTAGGTTTGGGTTAGGTTTGGGTTAGGTTTGGGTTAGGTTTGGGTTAGGTTTGGGTTAGGTTTGGGTTAGGTTTGGGTTAGGTTTGGGTTAGGTTTGGGTTAGGTTTGGGTTAGGTTTGGGTTAGGTTTGGGTTAGGTTTGGGTTAGGTTTGGGTTAGGTTTGGGTTAGGTTTGGGTTAGGTTTGGGTTAGGTTTGGGTTAGGTTTGGGTTAGGTTTGGGTTAGGTTTGGGTTAGGTTTGGGTTAGGTTTGGGTTAGGTTTGGGTTAGGTTTGGGTTAGGTTTGGGTTAGGTTTGGGTTAGGTTTGGGTTAGGTTTGGGTTAGGTTTGGGTTAGGTTTGGGTTAGGTTTGGGTTAGGTTTGGGTTAGGTTTGGGTTAGGTTTGGGTTAGGTTTGGGTTAGGTTTGGGTTAGGTTTGGGTTAGGTTTGGGTTAGGTTTGGGTTAGGTTTGGGTTAGGTTTGGGTTAGGTTTGGGTTAGGTTTGGGTTAGGTTTGGGTTAGGTTTGGGTTAGGTTTGGGTTAGGTTTGGGTTAGGTTTGGGTTAGGTTTGGGTTAGGTTTGGGTTAGGTTTGGGTTAGGTTTGGGTTAGGTTTGGGTTAGGTTTGGGTTAGGTTTGGGTTAGGTTTGGGTTAGGTTTGGGTTAGGTTTGGGTTAGGTTTGGGTTAGGTTTGGGTTAGGTTTGGGTTAGGTTTGGGTTAGGTTTGGGTTAGGTTTGGGTTAGGTTTGGGTTAGGTTTGGGTTAGGTTTGGGTTAGGTTTGGGTTAGGTTTGGGTTAGGTTTGGGTTAGGTTTGGGTTAGGTTTGGGTTAGGTTTGGGTTAGGTTTGGGTTAGGTTTGGGTTAGGTTTGGGTTAGGTTTGGGTTAGGTTTGGGTTAGGTTTGGGTTAGGTTTGGGTTAGGTTTGGGTTAGGTTTGGGTTAGGTTTGGGTTAGGTTTGGGTTAGGTTTGGGTTAGGTTTGGGTTAGGTTTGGGTTAGGTTTGGGTTAGGTTTGGGTTAGGTTTGGGTTAGGTTTGGGTTAGGTTTGGGTTAGGTTTGGGTTAGGTTTGGGTTAGGTTTGGGTTAGGTTTGGGTTAGGTTTGGGTTAGGTTTGGGTTAGGTTTGGGTTAGGTTTGGGTTAGGTTTGGGTTAGGTTTGGGTTAGGTTTGGGTTAGGTTTGGGTTAGGTTTGGGTTAGGTTTGGGTTAGGTTTGGGTTAGGTTTGGGTTAGGTTTGGGTTAGGTTTGGGTTAGGTTTGGGTTAGGTTTGGGTTAGGTTTGGGTTAGGTTTGGGTTAGGTTTGGGTTAGGTTTGGGTTAGGTTTGGGTTAGGTTTGGGTTAGGTTTGGGTTAGGTTTGGGTTAGGTTTGGGTTAGGTTTGGGTTAGGTTTGGGTTAGGTTTGGGTTAGGTTTGGGTTAGGTTTGGGTTAGGTTTGGGTTAGGTTTGGGTTAGGTTTGGGTTAGGTTTGGGTTAGGTTTGGGTTAGGTTTGGGTTAGGTTTGGGTTAGGTTTGGGTTAGGTTTGGGTTAGGTTTGGGTTAGGTTTGGGTTAGGTTTGGGTTAGGTTTGGGTTAGGTTTGGGTTAGGTTAGGTTAGGTTAGGTTAGGTGAGGTTCCCAGGCCTTTGGAGCCCAGGCCCCAGACTTAGGTCTGGGACCTGGGCTCCAAGGGGAGGAGTTGCTGGACTTCTACTGGGCGCGTCCCCCGGGTGGCGGATAGGGGAGTGCCGCCTGCGGTTTCACGACTGCGGGCGGTAGGGGTCTCCGGATCCCCGCGGACCAAAACCAGACGATGCGCTCCGGGTCCCGCTCTGGTCTAGTACTGGGGTGGTCCCGCGAGCGCGGGTGTGTTGGCGCGGAGGCGCGGCGGTGTGTGTGGCGCTGAGACGGCGCGGTGACGTGGGGGTCGGTCTCTCCTTCCCCCACGCGGAGGACGGGGTGGGCGGGTTCGCTCGCCCGCCCTAAGGCGTGCGAGGGCGCTTTCTCGCGCCGAGGCTGCGGTCGGCTGGAGGGCCTAGACTGCGGCCACCCTGGCCTTTGTCGGCTTCGTCGGGCTGACATTGTCCGCCCCGGGCTAGGTGCCTGGTGTCTCTCAACGCCGGGCTAGGCCTGGGGCGCCAGGGCGGCGCGGGATTGTACCCACCGGCGCAATGCGGGCGGGGGGTGTCCCCCTGCCCGCGGGGGGGGCCACGCGGGCGATGGGTCGGGGGATTCGTCGTCCGACTTGCACGGTCCCCCCAAGGAGGGGAGGGCGCGCTTCGTGTTCGAGTGCGTCCTCCGAGGTGCTTTGCACCGCGGTGGGCCCGAAAGGGCAAGCGCCGGCGGGGTTGCGAAAGAGCTAACAGCGTCCTTGTGACCCCGCCACATTGGCGTACGGCAGAACACACGTGGCGGTTTTTATTCAGTAAGAGTCTGAATCCCCTCCGAGCCCCCCCTACCGGAGGGTGTCCATGATGGATTTTCCCCACGTTAAAAAAAAAAAAAAAAAAAAAAAAAAAAAAAAAAAAAAAAAAAAAAAAGGTTAGATTAGGTTAGGTTAGGTTAGGTTAGGTTAGGTTTTTTTTTTTAAAATAAGTTGGTAAACAATTGGGTTCTTTATTTCGAGGATGAATGACATGAGACATTGTAATAAATGAGTAAGATGAATACGCTCCGGCCAGTAATAGAATAAAAAGAGTGTAGAAAATTATGTCAATTCGCTTAACTATAATGGACTAATAAATGCTTGAATTTGTAGCCCCAGTGGAGACTTGAAATGGAACGCTGCATGGGTGCAGGGGGGCAGAACTTGCGATTTGATACAATTGTTCAATCCCCTACAGACCATGCAGCGCGAATGATGGAGATGATGATGAGTGGGCTGAGTGGGCAAAGGGTTAAGGCCATATTACAATTCCGAGTAACCCTTACGCCCGGCCCAAAGTGATGAAATGATGAATTAACAAGTGATTATAAAATGAGATATACAAAAGATGGAGATTATAAACAAAATGAACTTAAGCTAAGGTAGTAAAGTATATATGGTTTTTTTTTTTTTTTTTTTTTTTTTTTTTTTTTTTTTTTTTTTTTTTATTTGAGTATATTGATCTTTTTGATTATACATTTATGTTTTTTATTGATTTACAGAGTATTTTTTTTTTTTTTTTTTTTTTTTTTTTTTTTTTTTTTTTTTATACAGGGTGGGGATGACAATACGACAATAACTTTGACATCGTATATGTAATGATATTCCAAGCCCACATACAAAAAATCAATAAAATTCATCCAGTAGTTTAGTCAAAAAATATGATTTTTCATTTTTTAAAATTACTACGTGTTGTATAACATTAATAAACGGTCACCCGCAGGTTAACGACCCTTTGAGCGCGATCGGTACAAACATAATATTACGCGTACGCGTAATTTAAAAACGTGCAAAATTGTTATCTATTTTGGTAGGTCAGTGTTGTGTTAGACATATTGAAAACATTTGTTAAATAGTTTTAATATTCAGTACGATTCTAATAATTTTCTTTTTATAATTGTTTGTTTTTAAAAAATTTATTGTTTCTTTTAATGCTTAAATTTTAAATTCTGAAAATCTAAATTCTGAATCTAACATAGTTTTTGCAAGAAGGTAATATCACGGGGAGCACACATGGCATATCAACAATATTTAATAAATTTAAGTATTTCATTGACTATATTTATTTCAAGATCAAAATATTCGCGAAACTTTTGCTCGAGCAGTTCAACAAATGCGATAAAGACAACAAATAACAATAACAACAATTATTAATAATAAAATACCACGTTATTACATTAAAATATTAAATCTTGCAACAGCTGAAAAAAACAATCAACGTGGCACGTGTGTTGCAATGACCCTGAGAACGTCTAACGGTGTAAAGGACAACTGGCTGTGCCAGGGCTGCTAGAAAAATTTGTCACACTCATACAAAATTTTCTGTGGGCATATTTTCTAACAAAAGAATTTGTTGGCTTAAAATTCGTATCATTTTCGTTTCTTCTTATTAATTGCTAGGCTAATAATGTGCCCTTAAGGGTATCATTGGATAAACTGTTTCTAAGTTTTGTTCTGATTAAATTAACTTCGCTGAATTCTCGTTCACATTACAGATTGCACTGTAATGGGAAAAACATAACAAATTTTAAGCCAATTGAGCCAGTGTTTTATAATTTTCAAATTGTTTTTTATTTCAAAATGTATTTTTTTTCAAGTCGCAATTATTACCACAAGATAAATTATAGGTTTCATTAGAAATCAAACAAATACAGCCTTTATATGATTTTTCAAAGAGTCCTCATTCATATAAAAGTGGTAGATTCATTCAAGTAAGGGAAATTAACGAAATTCAAGCTTGCCGGTGAATGATGTTTTTTTAATTATGAAATGCTTCCAGGTAATAGGAATATAAAAATCGTACATTTTGCGTATGATTTTAGTCTAGCGATCGTACATGAGTAAAAATTAAAAAAAAAAAAATAGTATCGATTAAAATCGTACATCTGTCCGCCCTGGTGCGTAGGCTAGCGTAAACAAAACATGTTATAACATGTTTTTAGTTTTTCCCTGAGTTGCCGCGTACGCGACAAGCGGCCAGTGGTCTCTGTGCCGTTTATTTAGGTACTCATGTTTCTTGATGTCATACGCGTTGATTTGTCAATTTTCTACATATGCGCACGAGTTTTGTTCGTTTTAATTAATTATTGGATTATCTCGAAAGACTTGGAGTGATTGTGCGATATTTCAACGCTTTATTTTTATAGTGACAAGAACATTAACGTAGAATAAATGCCTAGTTTAATAGTTATTAGGTGAATTGTGCGAAATTAGGCGCTAGTGTTAATAGTAAGAATAGTTTTTATTTTATTTACAATGCCACGTTATAATTACACAGCTTCGGAGTACATGATTTTTGTTTACGGAGAATGCCACTGCAAGCCTAATTTAGCAATACAGAAGTACCGGGAGAGATATGGGAACACCCGTATTTGTCCAACCGATGGCCGCACTATTTCAAATGCTTTTCAGAAGATACGGGAAGATCAATGCTTAATCCCGCATTTTCTGTGAAGTTTTGTAACAAACGACTTGTACTCAACAGACGTAAATACAGTTGATGAGTTAAAAAATAGAATTATTAGACCTTTTAATAAATTAAAAAATATGGCCACTAATGGCGACATCATGTCAAAATTAATGAATTAAATTATAAGAAGATAATTATTTTAGATAGAATTTAAAAATTTAGTAACCTACTATGACCGACCAAACAAACCAACGTACCTAGTTCGTAGTAGTTCGTTGTGTCACCGCGCGTCATAACAGGTCAGTGAACCTATAGTCACACATGTTGTAGTATAATTTTATTATATTTTTCTTATTTAGTTTGTTTGAAAAAATCATTTTTTTGATTTTGACGTTAGAACTTTTTTGATGGTTTTGAAATACTCCTATAAACTAGTATTACCTGTGTTATCAATTTTTGTCGTATTGTCATCCCCACTCTGTATAATATAATAATATAGATAATATATTAAGTAATCTTAAAGAACAAAATTAATCTTAAAAACTATTATATATTAATATATCTTATATAGTATTGACAAAGTAGAATAAAAATCAAAAAGAGGTAATAAAAATAAAAATAAAAATGAAGAACAACAATCATAACATAAGTTATTAATCTTAAGACAAGGTAAAACATAATAGATTAAAAGTACAGTCAAGTTCGACTCGGAGCACTCCCGCGAAGCCCTGGTGGGTGAGTCCTGAAGCGTCGCCGCGTTAGAATAATGAGAAGTGTAAGTAAGAGTAGGAAAAATCCCGAGCTGAGCGAAGTATGTGGAGTGTTATGCGTGAGTGTAAAAGATAGAGTTAAAGTGGTTATTATGATTGTATGAGTGTAAAGGAATTATGTATATAAATATTAACTAAATGGATAATATATATGTAAGAGTAAGGATAGAAATATATATAAATGTAAAAGGAGTCTGAGCGATATATGGGTAAAGAGTAGTGTGAACAGGTACCTGCAGTTCGTGGGAAGAGAGTGTGGTGTGTAAAGTGTACGAATGAGAAGCAAGACAAGACGAACAATTTAGAACTTACGGAGCTGCCCGTGCCGCACTGTTCGGTGAGGGTGTCGGAGCAGTTCCGTAGTCTATGTTTTGCCTTGTCTTGTTACGCATGGAACGCACAATAGGGCAAGTGGTAGAGGTGGCTTTGTGTTCTGTAGGGTGTTTGTTATTAAACTTCATATTATGAGACACACAGTTGAAGCATTTGTAGGTGCCGGTCTCTGCGACAGTTGAGCCGTCGACAGAGACGGAGGTGTTGTGTCGGCATTCTTTATGAATATGTCCATCTTCCGCGCAGTGCGCGCACCGCGTGGAAGAGGACTTGCAGTGGGTGGCAGTGTGCCCGAACTGCAGGCACTTGTGGCACTGTAAGAAGGGACTGAATTCTTCGATGTGTACGCGCTGATAATCAACGCGCACACGATCGAGGGACAGTAAGGTGCGGAAGGCTGTGGGGTGTGTTATGAAAACGGCGTTGTAGAGTAATGGGTTTCTGTTATCCCTTTTAAATTTATATTTAATATATGAGGAGTCGAATTCACTAAGCTCGGGGTTTTGTCGCATAATAATGTCCGTAAGCTCCTCAACGGCGACGTCGCAGGACACACCCTTCAGAATAATCATAGGCTTGAGGCGGCTAGCCACCTCAGCGGAGACTTTGGCGTCGTTAGCCGCTTTAATACGTTGCAGGGCATCGTCGCGGTCGCGCTCCGTGTCGAACTCGATGCGAAGTTTATTTTTAGATAGTGGGGCTACCTTGGCCGGAGCGTAATTAGTTTCGCGAAAGGATATTGTAGATTTCAGGTTTCTGAATGTTTCCTCTCGGGAGGAGGCCGGAGTTTTAGAGGCGACGACGATTGCTGGTTTCGTGTTCGGCGGTGTGGTAGAGGCGGCTTTGACCGCCGGGGAAGGTCGAGCGGTAGGGCCAGGCAGGTCCCTGGGCTGGGCTTGGCGTCCGGCGATAGATGCATATGTCGAAATAATATTTTTGGAAGTCGCAGAGTGTTCGGCCTTGATCTCTTCGCGCAGCTTGGAGACCTCGTCTTTTACTAATTGGGTCAGATCGGTGACTACATTTTTGTAGCACATGGGCGAGTTGAATGTTGGGTCGTATTTTTCTTGCTCTGCTATGTTTATTTCGAGGTAGGTCTCGCAAGCCACGCGAATCTCCTGGGCGGCGCACTGTATGAGGTCCTTATTGACCGAAGTCACGCTTTTACCCTCACGGACAGCGTGACATATTGTCTCAGTAAGCTGTTCGATAATTGTGCGGAAGCTGGCCTCACTTCGAACGTCGGAGCCCAGGTATGGAAGCTTCTTGCTCGTTTTATCTTTTTTCCCCGCGGGGGCAGCCATGACGGGGGAAGGGGGATGGTGTCAGGGTGAGGTAAAACTAAGTCAAATGTAAGGTATAAGAAATCGGAACAATAAAAAATTTTTGGGGGGGGGGGGGGTTGTGAAGAAGGGGGGTTGCTAGGTGAGTGCGGTTACTGTAGAGAAAAGGAGAAAATATAATAAAAAAATTTTTAGTGGTGGGGGTGTGGGGGGGGGGGGGTGGTAGGGGGTGGGTTTTGTAGAAATGGTGAAACTAAAAGATAGATAAAGAATTTAAAAAAAAAAATAAAAATTTTTTTGGGGGGGGGGGGGGGGGGGGTGGTGAGGGGGGGGGTTGTGTAAAGGGGGTGAAGTAGGTGTCAAAGGTGAAAACCGCAGCCAAATCGGTTAAGAAATGGCTGAGTTATAGCAATTAATAGAATTCTTTAATATTTCCTTAATAAAATATTAAAGAATTCTATTTTTAGAACACGAATATCCGATTATCTATATAAAGAAGTTATGAGTTTAAATAATATATATTGAAACAGGATTATTGTAGTCCCCTTGTGAGGCAGGAGGATGAAAATTTGGGATAAGGGTAAAAGGCCAACGGAGAAGCCGTTGGCGCAAGAAAATCCGGGAAAATCGAAGGTTTTGGGGGGGGGGGGAGGGGGTGAGGGTGGTTTTTGGTAGGATGGGGTAGTAGGGGTAAAATAAGTAGTAGTCGTGAAAACCGCGAATTTATCGGATTTATATTAAAGGAATTAAAGAATTAAAACGGTTTTTATTAAAATTTAGGTGAATGAGTGACTTGTAATTTTATAAGAATTTTTAAACCTATTATGAAAGAAAACAAATTAGTTATGTGTTTAAACAAAATTTTGATAGGTCTATTGTGTCTAAGTCGTTGGGTTTCCACGAAAACTAAATATAGAGAGGGGGTAAGTGTAACCTAGGGAAGTAGGTGAAGAAAGAAAATTTGGAGAAAGTGGAAATTTTGGGGGGGGGGGGGGGGGGGGGGGGTGAAATTTCTATTGGATGGGATGAAGGATGTAAAAGGAGTGGATAAGGTGAAAACCGCTTGAAAATCGGTTGGGAGGATCAGGAGTAATGGAATTTTTAAGGTTTCTATAGTTTTACTCAATATTTACGTAAACGTAAATATTGAGCTTTTTTCCTGTGGGAATTGCGGGATAAAAAGTAGCGGAAAAGGAGAAGGGAGGTCCAAAAAGGTTTGCAACTGAAGGGGGTGTAAGTAGGGTGAAGGACTATGGAGTAATTAAGGATCTAAAGTTAGGGCGTGGCGTTTTTCTGCTCACAAACTTAGTGCTGCGGTAGTAACTTCTGAGTGGAAGTGAATATCTTCTAAATTTATAAATGGAAAAATCTGAATTTTGCTTAGTTTTATTCTTATTGATACACTTTAACACTGAATATGATAAAATATATAGGTCCTCACTGATAATTTTAATCTAGCTCACTGGTAAGGTACATAATACAGTTTTGTAGCTTGACACTAAGTTTGTAATCACAATTATAGCTGAATTGTTCCGAATTTCCTCAATTTTTTTGATTAGGGTGATTTAGGGGGTCACTGAGAGTCTTTCGGTGTATGGTAGGTAGCCGTGGCACCAACACCCTCGGAGATAGCGGCAACGGCTACCTTTACCAAGTTAATGTTTTTTTTTTTTTTTAGTTCAGAAAAAATACTTACGGTGCACAAAAAAATTTTAAAATTTGCACACAGTGAGAAGTCACTTTGGAGCACTTATTGGTGGAAAAAAAAACTAGGGTCGTCGCTTTAGATTCGTCGGCGTACGCACTTAAGTCTTATAAAAAGGGCGTTTCGTCGCGCACTTAAGTTTGTAACACTTTTTTCCTGTATTAAATTTAACTGAATTATAAAGTGTTACACATCAGTTTGAAGGGGAGGATGTCCTGAATGCACTGATACTAATACTTTAAAAAAATATTGATAACTGACTGAGTAATGAATTTTTTAATGGAACACTATGTAAATTTTGACTGTTTTATATTAGAGAAAACACAAAAATAGCTGTAAAAAATTGAGTTTTTCACTTATTTGAGTTCTAAAACCACCAGCGGATAGCTGGCGGCAGCGCGCAACTTTTGATATATTACACAGATTTTTTGAGCACAGTTTCGCGGTTATTGGGAATTTTTTTTTTTTGATCGGAGCGACGCGGAAACGATGCTCACGGGGCGAGCGTTCGCTGCAGACTGGTTAGGTTAGGTTAGGTTAGGTTAGGTTAGGTTAGGTTAGGTTAGGTTAGGTTAGGTTAGGTTAGGTTAGGTTAGGTTAGGTTAGGTTAGGTTAGGTTAGGTTAGGTTAGGTTCCCAGGCCTTTGGAGCCCAGGCCCCAGACTTAGGTCTGGGACCTGGGCTCCAATGGGAGGAGTTGCTGGACTTCTACTGGGCGCGTCCCCCGGTGGCGGATAGGGGAGTGCCGCCTGCGGTTTCACGACTGCGGGCGGCAGGGGTCTTCGGATCCCCGCGGACCAAAACCAGACGATGTGCTCCGGGTCCCGCTCTGGTCTAGTACTGGGGTGGTCCTGCGAGCGCGGGTGTGTTGGCGCGGAGGCGCGGCTGTGTGTGTGGCGCTGAGACGGCGCGGTGACGTGGGGGTCGGTTTTTCCTTCCCCCACGCGGAGGACGGGGTGGGCGGGTTCGCTCGCCCGCCCTAAGGCGTGCGAGGGCGCTTTCTCGCGCCGAGGCTGCGGTCGGCTGGAGGGCCTTGACTGCGGCCACCCTGGCCTTTGTCGGCTTCGTCGGGCCGACATTGTCCGCCCCGGGCTAGGTGCCTGGTGTCCCGCAACGCCGGGCTAGGCCTGGGGCGCCGGGGCGGCGCGGGATTGTACCCAAAGGCGCAATGCGTGCGGGGGGTGTCCCCCTGCCCGCGGGGGGGGCCACGCGGGCGATGGGTCGGGGGATTCGTCGTCCGACTTGCACGGTCCCCCCAAGGAGGGGAGGGCGCGCTTCGTGTTCGAGTGCGTCCTCCGAGGTGCTTTGCACCGCGGTGGGCCCGAAAGGGCAAGCGCCGGCGGGGTTGCGAAAGAGCTAACAGCGTCCTTGTGACCCCGCCACATAGGCGTACGGCAGAACACACGTGGCGGTTTTTATTCAGTAAGAGTCTGAATCCCCTCCGAGCCCCCCCTACCGGAGGGTGTCCATGACGGATTTTCCCCACGTAAAAAAAAAAAAAAAAAAAAAAAAAGGTTAGGTTAGGTTAGGTTAGGTTAGGTTAGGTTAGGTTAGGTTAGGTTAGGTTAGGTTAGGTTAGGTTAGGTTCCCAGGCCTTTGGAGCCCAGGCCCCAGACTTAGGTCTGGGACCTGGGCTCCAAGGGGAGGAGTTGCTGGACTTCTACTGGGCGCGTCCCCCGGGTGGCGGATAGGGGAAGCCGCCCGCGGTTTCACGACTGCGGGCGGTCGGGGTCCTCGGACCCCCGTGGACCAAAACCAGACGATGCGCTCCGGGTACCACTCTGGTTATCAGAGTGGACCTGTGAGCGCAGGTGTGTTGGCACGGAGGTGCGGCTGTGTGTGTGGCGCTGAGATGGCGCGGAGACGTGGGGGCGGGTTTTTCCTTCCCCCACACGGTGGACGGGGTGGGCGGGTTAGCCGTGGGCTCGCCCGCCCTGTAGCGCTAAGGCGCGGTGTGCGGTGTGCTGGCTGGGTTGTACTGGCTCCCTGGAGCTTGCTCGGTTGCTGGTGCAATCCGGCAGACCAGTTGCGTGAGGGCCGGGCTGTGCTGGCTCCCTGGAGCTTTTAGCTCGGTTATCAGTGCAGTCCGGCGGACCCGTGGGGTAGTTGCGGGGTCGCGCTGGGCTCCCTGGAGCTTGCTCGGTTGCTCGGTGCGATCCGGCGTTGGAGGTGAGGCTTTTGCCTAGCCGGGAGGGGCAGGACGGGTGGGTCCGGGGGGCCTGGCTCGCCCGTTCTGTAGCGCAGGGGCGCGGTGTGCTGGCCGGGTTGTGCTGGCTCCCTGGAGCTTTGCTCGGTTGCTGGTGCAATCCGGCAGACCGGATGCGTGAGGGCCGGGCTGTGCTGGCTCCCTGGAGCTTTTAGCTCGGTTATCAGTGCAGTCCGGCGGACCCGTGGGGTAGTTGCGGGGTCGCGCTGCGCACCCTGGAATACAACTAGGTTGCTCGGTGCGATCCGGCGTTGAAGGACGGGCGGTCCTGGCCCCCAACGCTATTTTCCGGCGTTGGAGGTCAGGCCTGCCTGGCTTGGAGAGGGGACGCTCCTGGACATGTGTCCCCATTCTGCAGACGGTAGACTGGTCTGGTTGAGCGTCCCCTGCGTGGGGTGGCCGGCTGGAGGGACAGTAAGACCTTCGGCCGGCTTGAGACCGCACGCGCGAGACGTGGGAGCGCTCTCGGTGCCTGGGAGCGCTCTACAATCGGAGGCGGCCTGTCCTGCACCCGCAGGCTGGCCCACCGTCCGGGGCGTCACGGACAATACTTATTAGTGGTACCGTGGCGCCCCACTAGGACGACGAGGGCACCGCTGGTTTTTACTGAGTAGTCCGGCATTGCACTTTCCGCCGGGAGTCTCAGACTTCCGTCGCCTTCGGGTGGCGGGGGTGCGTAAATGCATTTTCCAGCGTAAAAAAAAAAAAAAAAAAAAAAAAAAAAAAAAAAAAAAAAAAAAAAAAAAAAAGGTTAGGTTAGGTTAGGTTAGGTTTCCAGGCCCCAGACCTAGGTCTGGGAGGAGTTCCTGGTCTTCTACCTGGGCACGTCCCCCGGGTGGCGGATAGGGGAGTGCCGCCTGCGTTACTAGCGAGACGCGGGCGGTAGGGGTCCTCGGACCCCCGCGGACCAAAACCAGGGAGGAGGGCGCGAAAGCGCATTGAAGTGCCGGGGCCTTTGGGTCGCGCTTCGGGAGGCGCGAAAGCGCATAGGGGTGTCGAGGCCGTGTGGCGCGCTCCTAAGGAAGGGAAGGTCCTCTGGGCTGGTCCTGGATCACCGGAAGCGTTGTCTTTCGCTCCAGGGGCGGGTCTCGGTCCTGGATTAACTCCGGGGCCGGGGTCGGGTCTCAGTTCCGGATCACCGGGGGCGGGTTTGCGGACTTATGGGGGTCTGCGACTCGTCTTTCGGCCCGGGACGGGACGGGTCTCGGACTCGGATCACCGGGGGCGGGTCTTGCGGACTGACGGTCTTGCCGACTCGTTCCTCGCTCCGAGAATGGGGCTCCGTAAGCCCGTCTTTCGGTTCAGAGGTCGTGCGCGGTGCGGGATGGCACGTAGGTTGCCGTCGGTGAGGGTTCGGCGCTGCGAGGCGGCGCGGGGAGGACGTGCGTAGGCGCGTTTGGAGTGCCGGGGCCTTTGGGTCGCGCTCCGGGAGGCGCGGAAGCGCATAGGGGTGTCGAGGCCGTTGGGCGCGCTCCTAAGGAAGGGAAGGTCCTCTGGGCTGGTCCTGGATCACCGGAAACGTTGTCTTCCGCTCCAGGGGCGGGTCTCGGTCCTGGATTAACTCCGGGGCCGGGGTCGGGTCTCTGACCCGGATCACCGGAGGCGGGTTTGCGGACTTATGGGGGTCTGCGGCTCGTCTTTCGGCCCGGGACGGGACGGGTCTCGGACTTGGATCACCGGGGGCGGGTCTTGCGGACTGACGGTCTTGCCGACTCGTTCCTCGCTCCGAGAAGGGGGCCCGGAAAGCCCGTCTTTCGGTTCAGAGGTCGTGCGCGGTGCGGGGTGGCACGTAGGTTGCCGTCGGTGAGGGTGTGGCACTGCGACGCGGTGCGGGGAGTGGGGTGGGCGGGTTCGCTCGCCCGCCCTAAGGCGTGCGGGGGCGCTCTCTCGCGCCGAGGCTGCGGTCGGCTGGAGGGCCTTGACTGCGGCCACCCTGGCCTTTGTCGGCTTCGTCGGGCTGACATTGTCCGCCCCGGGCTAGGTGCCTGGTGTAGCCGAGACGCCGGGCTAGGCCTGGGGCGCCGGGGCGGCGCGGGATTGTAACCACAGGCGCGGTGCGGGCGGGGGGTGTCCCCCTGCCCGCGGGGGGGGCCATGCGGGCGATGGGTCGGGGGATTCGTCGTCCGACTTGCACGGTCCCCCCGAGGAGGGGAGGGCGCGCTTCGTGTTCGAGTGCGTCCTCCGAGGTGCTTTGCACCGCGGTGGGCCCGAAAGGGCGAGCGCCGGCGGGGTTGCGAATGAGCTGACAAGCGTCCTTGTGATCCCGCCACATAGGCGCACGGTAGAACACACGTGGCGGTTTTTATTCAGTAAGAGTCTGAATCCCCTCCGAGCCCCCCCTACCGGAGGGTGTCCATGACGGATTTTCCCCACGTTAAAAAAAAAAAAAAAAAAAAAGGTTAGGTTAGGTTAGGTTTTTTTTTTTTTTTTTAAATAAATTGCTTTACAATTGGGGTTTTTATTTAGATGGGGTGAAAATATAAAAAATGAGTGTATAAGGGTTATGAGTGGTAAAGGGGACGCTCCGGCTAGTGATAATGAGATTAATTGGTAAAAAAGAGAAAATATTTAGTGTAATATACAAATTTAAAATAAAAGTATCATTGTAGATATAATTATGGTCGCCGTGGAGACTTGATGGAGTGAAGTCGACCGCGGAGAGGAGTTTTCTGCGATTTGATACAGTTGACCCCTCTTCCGCGGCCTAACGACACGATGGATGGATGATGATAATGATGTTGATGGGGATGGAGTGCAGCGGAGAACATGGGGCAGGCGATGGCGTAGTCCCCGGCAGCCGTGTCCTCCGCAACAATTTCATCATGCGATGATGTCACATGACGTTGGAATGATGGTGGAGGGTGAAGACTTAAGGCTAGAGAACAAGATGACTTATATACTAAAGTAAAAAGTAGATACAAAGCAAAGTGTGGATTACAAAAATATAAGATACAAAATAAGTCTTTAAAATCTATCATGTAAGAGGTAGTTTTTTTTTTTTTTTTTTTTTTTTTTTTTTTTTCTCCATATATATGTATATATATATATTTTTTTTTTTTTTTTTTTTTTTTTTTTTTTTTTTTTTTTTTTTTTCCCGTCTGGAGCGAGAGCGGGGAGTCTCACAATCACACAGGTAATGGTACACAAGTAATTTGGTATAAGATGATAAGAGTAAAGAAAATGTATATAGAGTAGAAAATTAGAAGCTAATAAAGTATTTACAGGGCTTCATAGGCCAGTGATAAAACTTAAGACTAATAAAAATAAAAATAGTGTGTGAAAGTATAATATTAGGATCTATTTACATATATACAGAGCTTGGGCTTCATAGGCCAGCGTTGAAGTCCTTGAGGACCTTGATGATCGAATTCGACAGCCGGGCGAAGGAGTCGACGCAGGATTCGTTCTCGAGTAGGTCGACAAGGGCATAAGGCGACAGTCCGAGGTGCCCACAGAGCTGTTCGTGGTCGAATCTGTGGGCTGCAAAGTTAGGGCACCTCTGAAGGAGGTGCTCGATGGTCTGCGAAGAGGCGCGGTCGCACGGGCAGACGTCGGACTCGGTGAGTTTGAAACGATGCAGGTATGCGTTGTTGTATGCGTGACCAGTGAGTATCTGTGTGAGGGTGAATGTGGTGTGTGTGTGTTTGAACAGTGTAAAGATGTGGTCGATCGTGGGGAGTAGGTCGCGAGTGTGCTGTGCCTGAGACGCGTTCACGTACCTTTCCCGCCACTTTAGAAGGCTGACTTCCCTGGCTTTGTGCTTGACGAAGCTGATGGGATAGCAGCAGTAGTCGGGGGCTTTGTGCAAGGTGGCGGCCTTCTTTGCCGCCTCGTCTGCGAGTTCGTTCCCGGTTATACCAGCGTGGCTTTTAACCCAGGCAAAATCGATATAACCGGTGGGTGAGTGTTGGTGTAGAGTGTGGTGAAGGCTCGAAACCAAGGGGTGTGTGTTGCTGCGGTTCTGGGAGGCCTCAATGGCGGCTCTGGAATCGGAAAGGATGAGGGTTTGTGGGAAGTTGTGTTGGGAAGCCCACCTGGAGGCTTGAAGGAGGGTGAAGAGTTCGGCTTGGAAAACCGAGCAGGAGGGATGGAGCTTAAACTTTTTGACGACTGGCGGCCGACTGGCGGCCGGTTAGGTTAGGTTAGGTTAGGTTAGGTTAGGTTAGGTTAGGTTAGGTTAGGTTAGGTTAGGTTAGGTTAGGTTAGGTTAGGTTAGGTTAGGTTAGGTTAGGTTAGGTTAGGTTAGGTTCCCGGGCCTTTGGAGCCTAGGCCCCAGACTTAGGTCTGGGACCTAGGCTCCAAGGGGAGGAGTTCCTGGACTTCTACCTGGGCGCGTCCCCCGTTTGGCGGATAGGGGAGTGCTGCCGCAGTCGAATGACTGCAGGCGGTAGGGGTCTACGGACCCCCGCGGACCAACACCAGGCGAGGCGTCCGGGTCCCGCTCTGGTCTTGTACTGGAGTGGTCCTGTGATCGCACATTGCGCCACGAGGGAGCGCGGAGCTTGCGTGGAATGGCCTAGCCTTTCACGCGGCGCCGGAAGAGAGGGCGCGGAGTGGGATGTGGACCTTGGCGGTCCCCCCGGCACTAGAGGGCGGGGTGAGCGTTATTTATTTATTTATTTATGTATTTATTATTTTTATTTATTTATTTTATCATCATCGCTCGCCCCCCTTGGTGATTTGGTGAGTGTGGCGCTGCGAAGGCGCGGAGAAGCGGGGTGGGGATTTTCCCCCCTGCTCCCAGTGGACGGGCGACCTCGGCGGCGGTGACCCCGCCGTCGGGTAGAATGGGCGGGTTTCCCGTCCGCTCTACGCCTCATAAGCTCGTAACCCCGTGCGAGGTGTCGTGGTCATGTCTCGCGGCTTCGTGCGGGACCAAGGGGTCTTGCCTTAACCGGCCGGATCTAGAGGAAGAAGACCTCTATAAAAATTACCCCGAATCCTAAGCGGCGACACAGCGCGAAGGGATGCGTGGCCGACGGGAGGTTCGGTCTAACTGTGTCACCCCCTTAAACATGGATACGTGCATTAAAACATTATTAACCCAGGAGGGTACCGGCGCCTCAGGCAATGGAGAATCCCTTCGCGCTTCGGCGCGCAGCCCTGTCGAATCTGGGATGGGCAAATCACGTGTTTGTGTTTCGGAGCTTTCCGGTTCCGACGAGAGGCCCGAGAAGGGCGGAGTTGAGGTAGTGCCCGAGAAGGGCGGAGTGGACGTAGTGCCCGAGAAGGGCGGTGAAGACGTTGGGCCCGAGAAGGGCGGAGTTACTGGCGGGGCGAGACAGCCGCCACGCGTGTGGACAGCGTCGGCTCTCTCTCCTCGGTCGACGGGAGGTTTTGGGGGGCGGGATCAGATTCCGACGACAACATGTCGTTGGGATCTTCCCGCCGCCGAAAGCCCTTTAGAAAGAGGATCCTCTCTCCGGGCTCCTCGGAGGAGGAAAATGAGAGGAAAAGGGCGACGCCTGGCAGAGGCCGAGGTCGACCGGCCACAACCGGCCAATACGTCGCACTGGCTGAAGCCAAACGTCGCCTTAACGACGAAAAGGAGCGGGAACGTCAAATCCAGGCGGAGAGCGAGTTGGCCGACATGGCGCGGGCGGTCCAATCCAGGACAAGCTCGCGTCAGTCGGACATGTCGCTCAGCGACGACGCCCAAAGGCAAGGAGACGCGCTTTCTCGAGCGGAAGGTTACCTTGAGCTTCTGCAAAAGGTGACCGGAAGCTCGAGAAACCTCAAGGGCACTTATATCAAGGCCCTTAAACAAGTGCGCAAAGGCATGAAGGAGGTGGTGGAGGAACTCGCCAATCGCAACGCGACTGACGAGGTCGTCCACCTCAGGGCGTTGGTTGCCGAACTTCGAAAGGAGAAGGAGGAGTGGAGGTCGAAGTTCAATGCCCTGGAAGAAAAGATGGAGAGGTTTATGCTGTCGCAGACTGCGGCGCATAAACCTCAGCATCCCGTTGACTGGGATGAACGCGAGCGCTCTCTCGCGTCCAAACTGAGCGACATGCTCAACGCCTCGATCGACGCCAAGATCGAGTCGTTGAGCGACCGGCTCTTACCGGCCAAAGCGCAGCGTGTCGCTCTGGACGCGAGGAAGGATAGAGAGGCCCCAGCTTCCGAGCCGGCCGACCAGGCGGCGGTCACGACGTTGACCCCGCCAGCGAATCCGGCTCCGAAGAGGGGGAAGCCAAACGGACGGGAGAGAAAGAAAAAGAAGGGTAAGACCGCGAACGCGGTCGAGACTCCGGCGGCAGCGCCGAAACCTGCTGCGAAACCGGCGCCCGCGACTCCTGCCGCGCGGGAGACCTGGTCTACCGTCATCGGACGGAAGGCCGGGAAGCCAGGCAAGGCTGCGGCTGCGGCTGCTTCGAAAGAAGCGAAGCCGAAAAAGAAGTTGCGGGCGCCGTCTTCGGCGGCGGTTTCGATAACGCTGCAGCCGGAGGCGAAGGACAGAGGCGTCACGTACGCCTCTGTAATCAAGGAGGCCCGAAGCAAGATAGACCTCGATGGTCTGGGAATCCAAGCGCTCAAGATCCGAACGGGCGCGACGGGTTCCCGGATCATCGAGGTCCCTGGAGCGGAGAAAGGCGAGAAGGCCGACCTTCTCGCCTCGAAATTGCGGGAAGTCCTCGGCACGGAAGCCGTCAGAGTGCAGCGGCCTTCGAAGAGGGTCGCGCTGCGGGTCATGGGGCTCGACGACTCCGTCACCGCCGAGGAGGTCACCCGAGCACTGGCCGCGGAGGGTGGGTGTCAGCCGGACGACGTGAAGGCTGGCTCCCTCGCCCCCAACGGCTCGCTCTGGGTGAGCTGCCCGGTGGTCGCGGCGCGAAAAGTCGCCCGTGAAGGACGATTGCGCGTCGGCTGGACCACGGCGAGGGTCCGGCTGCTCGAACCGAGGCCGCTGAGGTGCTTCCGGTGCCAGGAGACGGGGCACGTCGGCGCGAAGTGCACTCGCGAAGTGGACCGCAGCGGCGCCTGCTACCGCTGTGGCGAGTCGGGCCACAGACTTCGCGAGTGCAAAGCCGAGCCGAAGTGCGCCATATGTGCGGCGGCCGACCGGCCCGCCAACCACAAAATTGGCGACAGGAGGTGCCCCGACTACAACAAGAAAAAGGGAAAGACCAACAAGAGTGGCAGGCGCAAAGACAGGCCCGTAAAGGCTACCGTCGTCGACGCGCCGGCTGCTAAGCCAGTGGAGGATTTAATGGACGCCGATAATTAATGGCGTCCATTAAGTTCTTGCAGGCCAATGTGAACCACTGTGCCAGAGCTCAAGATCTGCTGATCGAGAGCATGGCACAGTGGGGCATTAAGATCGCGATAGTGGCGGAGCCCTACGCGGTCCCCGATCGCGGCGATTGGTTGGGCGACCTGGACGGGTCGGTCGCGGTGATCGCTCCGGCCTCTGCGGGCTTCGTGGACGTCCGGAGGGGGAGCGGATACGCACTCGGTACGATTGACGGAGTGGCCGTCATCGGCGTGTACGCTCCCCCGAGCCGGAGTCTCGCCGACTTCGAGGCAATGCTCGCGGAGATCGGGGCGTCGATCGCTCGGCGGCCGCACCGTGCCGTTCTGGTCGCCGGCGACTTCAACGCCAGGTCGTTGACCTGGGGGGCTCCGGCGACTGACGCGAGGGGCGCGATCATGGAGGAATGGGCGGTGGCAACGGGCCTCACGTTGCTGAACCGGGGCACGAGGAACACCTGCGTGCGAAGGAGCGGTGGGTCCATTGTGGACGTGACTTTCGCGTCCCGAAACCTCCACAACCGCGTCCGGGGTTGGAGAGTCTTGACCGACGTCGAGACCCTCTCCGACCACCGGTACATTCGGTTCGACGTCTCCTCGTCGCGTTCGAACGCGTCCGACTCGAGCGTTCCGATCGGCACCGGCCCGCGCTGGGTGCTGAGTCGGATGGATGCGGAGATCGCCGTGGAGGCTGCGATAGTGGAGGAATGGATCCGCCGACCTTCGGAACCGGCCCTTTCCGTCGACGAGGAAGCAGAGGGCATCCGCGAATCGCTGGCGCGGATCTGCGACGCGGCGATGCCGAGGGCGAAGCCGTTCCCGCCGAGGCGGCACTTGTACTGGTGGCGTCCGGAGCTCCGCGACTTGCGCGAAGCCTGCGTGAGATCGCGCCGCCGATTCACCAACTACAGGCGGAGGCGAAGAAGGGACCAGGCCGCAGAGGACGGCCTGTACGACTCCTACCGGTCCGCCTGCAAAGCGCTGCAGGCGGGCATTGCACGCGCTAAGGAATCGTGCTGGGACGAGTGGCTGCGAACTCTGGACAGAGACCCGTGGGGCAGGCCGTACCGGGCGGTGCGGAAGAAGCTCCGTCCGTGGGCACCCCCTCTGACCACGAGTTTGCAGCCGCAAATCTTGCAGCGCGTAGTCGAGTCCCTCTTCCCTCATAGGAACGAGTGGAGCCCACCGGCTATGGGTGTCGCGGAGCCGCGTCTCGCGGAGAGCGGGATCCCCCCTGTGACCGAGGCGGAGCTCGGTGCGGCCGTCGCGAGGCTCAAATCGAAGCGCACCGCCCCGGGCCCGGACGGCGTGCCGGGAAAGGTGCTGAGCCTCGCGACGGGTAGCATGGGTGGCAGAATTCGGGCCCTGTTCGACAGGTGCCTGGAGCAGGGCCGGTTTCCCCAGGTGTGGAAGACGGGCAGGCTCGTCCTGCTGAAGAAGGACGGACGGTCGGCCGAACAGCCTTCGGCCTATCGACCGATCGTGCTCCTCGACGAGATCAGTAAGGTGTTCGAGCGCGTCCTGGCGACTCGAATTCTCGAGTCGATGAACCCGGGATTGCACGAGGCGCAGTATGGATTTCGTCGGGGGCGGTCGACCGTCGCGGCCATCGCCCACCTCAGGGACCTCGCCGAGTCGGCGGTCTCCCGGGGTGGAGTGTTGTGGGCGGTCTCGCTGGACGTGACCAACGCGTTCAATTCTCTGCCCTGGGAGACGGTGAGGGTGGCGCTGGGATACCATGGTATCCCGCGCTACTTGCGTAGGCTCATCGGAGCTTACTTTGCGGGAAGGGCGGTAGAGTTCCCGATAGGCGGCGGCGGTCTGTCGAGGCGGTCCATGTCGTGCGGCGTTCCGCAGGGTTCGGTCCTCGGACCGCTCCTGTGGAACATCGGCTACGACTGGGTGCTCCGCGGTGCCACGTTGCCGGGAGTGTCGGTCATCTGCTACGCAGACGACACTCTTGTCACCGTCCGCGCCGGCGGGCACCGCGAGGCGGGCCGCCTCGCCACGGCCGGCGTCGCGCGGGTGGTGGCCAGAATTCGGGCTCTCGGGCTGGAGGTCGCCCTACAGAAGACGGAGGTCCTGGCCTTTCACGGGCCGAGGGCCCCTGGCCTTTCACGGGCCGAGGGCCGCTCCTCCGCCCGGGACGTCGATAGTCGTCGGGGGTACTTCGATCGCCGTCGGGTCGACGATGAAGTACCTGGGCATCGTTCTCGACGGTCGCTGGAAGTTCGACGAACACTTCCGGCGGCTGACCCCGAAGCTTCTGGCCGCCGCCGGAGCGCTCGGGAGTCTACTGCCCAACCTAGAAGGGCCCGCCGACAAATGCAGACGCCTCTTCGTGGGCGTCGTGCGTTCGATGGCGTTGTATGGCGCTCCGATTTGGGCGGGCGCTCTCTGCGCGCGGAACGTGTCTCTGATTCGCAGGCCGCATCGCGCTATCGCGCTGCGGGCTGCGAGGGCGTACCGCACGGTGTCCTACACCGCATCGTGTCTCCTCGCCGGCAGCCCCCCGTGGGAACTGGAGGCCGAAGCTCTCGCGTCGGTCTTCTGGCGCGTGACGGAAGCGCGCCTGAGGGAGGAACCGCCTCGTCCGCAAGAGGTCGTGCGATGGAGGAGAGAAGCTCGCGACGGCCTCTTCCGGAAGTGGTCGGAGAATCTCGAGGACCCGAACGTAATTACGAGTCGGGGGCTGGTGGCGGCGATTCGGCCCGTTCTGCGCGGCTGGGTCGATAGGCGACACGGTGCGATGTCGTTCCACTTGGCGCAGATGCTGACCGGGCACGGCTGCTTCGGTCGCTATCTGTGCCGAGCGCTGGGGCGGGAGCCGACGTCGGAATGTCACCATTGCGACGCCGGCGCCGAGGACACGGCGGAGCACACGCGCGCGGTCTGCCCGGCGTGGTGCGAGGAGCGCGCCGCCCTGTCGGCGGCCATCGGAGCGGATCTCTCGCTGCCGGCCGTGGTCTCGGCCATGGTCGGCAGCGAGGAGAACTGGAGCGCCGTCTCCTCCTTCTGCAGCGCCGTGATGCTGCGGAAGGAGGCGGCGGAGCGGGAGCGGGAACGGGATCCGAACTCGCTTCCGTCTCGTCGCGGTAGACGCGGTCGGCGGCGCAGGGCCTACCTGGCCAACCTGCAGCCGCCGCCCCCGTAGTTTGGATCAGCGGGCGATAGGTCGGGGGATCTATCGACCGCATCGCACGATCCCGAGGAGGACGGAGAGAGGCGATCTTATGTGTTCAAGGGATCCTCTCTCGGGTCGCTGTCGCTTTTGCGGCGACGACGACGGGCCCTAGTCTGGGCAGGCGCCGGCGGGATCGCGAAAGAGCTTTGTGTCCTCGCGATCTCGCCACAAGCGCATAGGCGGAACACACGTGTGGTTTTTGTTCAGTAAGAGTCTGACTCCCCTCCGAGCCCCCCCAACCGGAGGGTGTCCATGAAGGATTTTCCACACGTAAAAAAAAAAAAAAAAAAAAAAAGGTTAGGTTAGGTTAGGTTAGGTTAGGTTAGGTTAGGTTAGGTTAGGTTAGGTTAGGTTAGGTTAGGTTAGGTTAGGTTAGGTTAGGTTAGGTTAGGTTCCCAGGCCCCAGACCTAGGTCTGGGAGGAGTTCCTGGTCTTCTACCTGGGCGCGTCCCCCGGGTGGCGGATAGGGGAGTGCCGCCTGCGTTACTAGCGAGACGCAGGCGGTAGGGGTCCTCGGACCCCCGCGGACCAAAACCAGGGAGGAGGGCGCGAAAGCGCATTGAAGTGCCGGGGCCTTTGGGTCGCGCTTCGGGAGGCGCGAAAGCGCATAGGGGTGTCGAGGCCGTGTGGCGCGCTCCTAAGGAAGGGAAGGTCCTCTGGGCTGGTCCTGGATCACCGGAAGCGTTGTCTTTCGCTCCAGGGGCGGGTCTCGGTCCTGGATTAACTCCGGGGCCGGGGTCGGGTCTCGGTTCCGGATCACCGGGGGCGGGTTTGCGGACTTATGGGGGTCTGCGACTCGTCTTTCGGCCCGGGACGGGACGGGTCTCGGACTCGGATCACCGGGGGCGGGTCTTGCGGACTGACGGTCTTGCCGACTCGTTCCTCGCTCCGAGAATGGGGCTCCGTAAGCCCGTCTTTCGGTTCAGAGGTCGTGCGCGGTGCGGGATGGCACGTAGGTTGCCGTCGGTGAGGGTTTGGCGCTGCGACGCGGCGCGGGGAGGACGTGCGTAGGCGCGTTTGGAGTGCCGGGGCCTTTGGGTCGCGCTCCGGGAGGCGCGGAAGCGCATAGGGGTGTCGAGGCCGTTGGGCGCGCTCCTAAGGAAGGGAAGGTCCTCTGGGCTGGTCCTGGATCACCGGAACGTTGTCTTCCGCTCCAGGGGCGGGTCTCGGTCCTGGATTAACTCCGGGGCCGGGGTCGGGTCTCGGTCCCGGATCACCGGGGGCGGGTTTGTGGACTTATGGGGGTCTGCGGCTCGTCTTTCGGCCCGGGACGGGACGGGTCTCGGACTTGGATCACCGGGGGCGGGTCTTGCGGACTGACGGTCTTGCCGACTCGTTCCTCGCTCCGAGAAGGGGGCCCGGAAAGCCCGTCTTTCGGTTCAGAGGTCGTGCGCGGTGCGGGGTGGCACGTAGGTTGCCGTCGGTGAGGGTATGGCACTGCGACGCGGTGCGGGGAGTGGGGTGGGCGGGTTCGCTCGCCCGCCCTAAGGCGTGCGGGGGCGCTCTCTCGCGCCGAGGCTGCGGTCGGCTGGAGGGCCTTGACTGCGGCCACCCTGGCCTTTGTCGGCTTCGTCGGGCTGACATTGTCCGCCCCGGGCTAGGTGCCTGGCGTAGCCGAGACGCCGGGCTAGGCCTGGGGCGCCTGGGCGGCGCGGGATTGTACCCACAGGCGCAGTGCGGGCGGGGGGTGTCCCCCTGCCCGCGGGGGGGGCCACGCGGGCGATGGGTCGGGGGATTCGTCGTCCGACTTGCACGGTCCCCCCGAGGAGGGGAGGGCGCGCTTCGTGTTCGAGTGCGTCCTCCGAGGTGCTTTGCACCGCGGTGGGCCCGAAAGGGCAAGCGCCGGCGGGGTTGCGAATGAGCTGACAAGCGTCCTTGTGATCCCGCCACATAGGCGCACGGTAGAACACACGTGGCGGTTTTTATTCAGTAAGA